>NC_133131.1:55065919-55206188 GCF_048418815.1 Hemitrygon akajei
ATTGCCCTGTTTGAATCTGTGCGGGTATGGATGCTTCTGGGGTCGAGCACTGGCGTGCATCTGTGGGGTTGCCGGTAATTAATGCGTGCATGTTGATTTGGGTGAATATTCATACCCCGGATGTATTTTTAATTCGATTTTTGAGTACGGTTAAAGCTGTTGCAAAGTTGAAATCGTAGCGGGAAAATTTGATAAAATGACGGGCTCAGACATTGTTTTCGTCAGACTAGCGCTGACGTAACGGTGGTGGGACTGCCAGCGTTTATCGGTGCCCCAAGTGAGGCGGGGCCATGGTCTGTCCATACTGTCAGGGAGGAGGAGAAGGGAGCCGAGCGGGCTGGGTCACAAGCTGAGTTGCCCGCAGTTCGGGGCAGAGATTTCAGAGCCAGGGTTCTATCGTTTCTGAGGAGTGAGAGGAAAGAGTGGTCGGATTTGGGAAAATTCAATTAGTTCCCGTCCCCCAGTGAAGAGTAAAGGTTCTGAGTTGGCATCAGCCCTGACCGCGCGAGTGAATCAGTCGTCCAGTGCACAATCAGCGGGTCTCCGCCGGAGGCTAAGAATTTCTTTGACTTAACGCCCACCCCTGACGGGGAAGAGGAGTGTGAGACGAGGGTGAACCAGACCTCTCAGTTTTTAGAAGAGTGCCAATGCTCTGATGACGAAAAGCGACAGAGATTGGTTGAAAGTTTGAAGGGGTTGGCGGCTGATGTAGTAAGAGACGTGACAGTTAACCAAGCCTCTGCTCCCCTTTCTGATAACTATTAGAGAGCGCATTTGGTATCACAGGGAGCGCACTGGAGCTTATGTTGGGGGGGGGGGGGGGTCAAAACATGCGTCAGGAGAATGGGTAGACGCTTTCCGCCTACATTGTTCTGCTAGAGAGACAGCCTAATAGTTTGCGGTGCCGTGGGTCATTCAGGCGGCTGAGGTGGATAGGTTAAGGCTGACCAGATAGCAAAGGGCGCCAGCCCCAGTACATGATTTCTTGGAGTCTCCAGCAGTCCCGTAAAACGCGCCACCCTCCGTCATTTGTTCAGCTGATCAGAGAGGTGCGGGAGGAGGAGAACGCGTTCGGGGCCCCGGACTCTGAGCGCTCTGCGGTCGGTCCTTGGGTTTTGTGGTTATTATCAGAGATTTGTGAAGGGCTACCGCAATGCGAGTCACCCCTTGGATTAGCTTCTGTGTGGTTACCCTCCCTTAGGGAAGAAATGGAAAAGAAAAAATGGACGGGAGGTTGGAGAATATCTAAACCCATCGGAGCCCTTTGGACAGAGGTGTGATGCAAAATGTGAGGATGCTTTTCAGTCGCCGAAAGAGTTGGTGACCCAGGGACCGGTGCTGGCTTTTGCCCACCCCGATTGCCGTATGTACTACACACAGATGCTAGCCGAGAGGGGTTAGGGGGCGTCCCTATATCAGAATCAGAGAGGTTGAGAATCAGTTGAGGACTGTGGCTTTTGTCAGCTGGAGTCTGTTGCCCTCCGAGAGAAACTATCCCACGAACAAGTTGGAGTTCCTGGCATGGAAATGAGCGGTGGTGGAAATAAGCTGAGTTGACTATCTCTACAGGGCCAAATTTAAGTTGGACAGACAACAACCCCTAACGTCTATCCTAAACTCGGCGAAACTGGATGCCACAAATCATCGATGGTTGGCAGCATTGTCTGTCTATGATTTCAGCCTGAAGTACCTGCTGGCGAGCTGGAACATTGATGCGGATGCTTTGCCCCGACGTGTGAATGAGAGACTAGACAGAGACGAGGGGTGGGAGAGCGTTCCTGCCACTGGGGTGAATGCCATGTGTCCGTTTGCCATCACCATTAAGGCCGAGAAAAAGGAAAAGCCGGATCGAGCAGTGGACACATTGGCTGGCTTCTGATGAGGCCCAACCCCCAGTTTACTGTAACCTGACTGCTCTGAAGAGCAAGCAGCTGCCAGAATTGAGTTCTGGGGAAGTGGCAGCTGCTCAGCGAAATTACTCTGGCAATGGCACTAGTTGGTCTGCGGGTCAAAAGGGAGACATGGCTCAGGCGGAGAAGACGAAACATACTTCGGTGCCTCCATTAACGAAAGAATGGCCTCGGTTGGAGTTGAGTCCTCATAAGGAATTTGGGACTACCTGGAAAACACAAGTTGGCTGACCGCGGGGCGGCCATAGAACTCCGTGGTGGAGAGTCAGATACCAAATCTACCGTTTTCCGGGTGAGACCAGAGGAGGGGAAGGGGCCTGTCAAGATTCCCCATCAGAACCACCTATAGTCTCGGGGACAAGAGATGCAGGTAGAATTCGAACCTACACCTAGTAAGAGGACTCTGCGAAAACGGGAGGTAATTTCACACACAGCGGGAGAGGCTGGGCTGGGCCCCGCCCATGAGGTCGATACTGATTCGGAGGATGATGATCTGGATGTGTGGTACATGTTGCCCTTCGCTAACTTCCCATTGATTGAGGGAGAGACCCCTTGCCCTTCTCCCATTGAGTCAGGTGAGGCGGAGGGGACTAGCTGGGTTAGAGTAAGACACTGAAGGAGAGGAAGCGGGGCCTGGACACGGGAAAGAGGGCTCCGAGATGCAGCTGGACAGAAGTGATAGATCGGGTTAGGACTCGGCAAGCGGACCCGAAGTATCCCCAGTAGCGTCGGTGTCTGAAGAGTTAGGGGAGAAGGTTACGGAGTTCTCAGAGAATTAGGAGACCACGGATAGGTTGGCCTATGTAGCACCTGGGGAACAAGGTGTGATCTCTACTGTTGTGGGGAGCTATATCACTGCATTTTGCGCCTGGATTGGATTTTGTATTTTTCAGGATGGTTTAGCAAACTATCCCAGCGTCATGAGGACAAGGGTTCACTGTTTTTTGTAATGTTCACTGCGAAGTAATAGTTTCTCTGTAGCACACTAGCAGCAATGTTTGGGTTATGGGTGGAGATAACCGGACTGTTGAGGCATGTTAGCCAATCAGGATTTTGTTGCCCTGACTTGTGATTCCAGAAGCAGTTGTTTGCGCGGTTTTTTTTTGTGAGAAGGAGGGGGAGAGATGAAGAGAGAAGTGGTTGACTCTGTGAGGGGGTCCGGAGGTCAGCGACGCTCGGAGAAGATCGAGTGAAAAGAAGATCTCTTTTGAGAAAAAAAGGAATGAAAAGATCAGTGAAAAGAAGATATTGCTGGGTTTGCTCCAAAGATTTGTGCACAAACTGTTGAATAATATCGACGCCTTTTTCTTTTATTTTGTTTCTCTACTAACTATATAGTTAAAGTAAGAGTTACAAACCTTAATTGCTTAACCACATAATGTTATTTCGTTATTTCTGGGTACTGATTTCTAACAGGCGACACATCGTGCAGCATCCACCCAAACGAGATTTCTTAAGTTTGGCCGGGCAGGGGGTTTATCACCCCCTAGATTAAGCCACTAGAAGAAGCGAGTGTTACATTTGCTACACATGAGGCTGGTTAACAAGATAAAATTATATGGCGTTACAGGAAGGATATTGGAATTGTTAACAGAATGGCTGACTGTCAGGAGACAGCGAGTGGGAATGAAATGGGCGTTTTCTGAATGGCTGCCTGTGACTGCTGGTGTTCGTTAGGGGTCAGTAATAGGACCGCTGCATTTCACATTGTTTTTCAATTATTATGATGAGGCAAGCTTTGCGGATGATACGAAAATAGTTGGAGGGGTCGGTAGTCCTAAGGAAGCGATGCAATAGCAACAGGACTTACCCAAATTGGAAGAATGGGCAAGAAAAAAACCTGGAAATTGGATAGCTTTGGGAAATGCATGAAGATCCATTCTGGTGAAAGGATCAGCAGTGCGGACAATTTTCTAAATGGGCATAAAGTTCAGTCCTTAGAGCTGCAAAGAGACTTAAGAGTCCTTGTGCAAGATTTCCAGAAGGTAAATTTGCGTGTTCAATCCATGGAAATGTAGGCAAATGCAATGTTGGCATTTATTTCAAGGAAAATATAACATAAAAGCAAGGTGATGATCCTGAGCCTTTAAAGGACATTAGTCAGGCCACACTTAGAGTGTAGTCAACAGCTTATGACCCATATCTAAGAAAGGATGTCTTATCGTAGGTTTGGACAGAAGTCTGCTGTGATGCGACGGAATGATCTGCTGGTCTAAAGACAACTAAAACGTTCACCAAAACAGCTGCATTATAGTTGTGGCAAAGTCTCAAGTGTTTTGTCAACATTTATACTCCAACAAAGAACGTTATATCCCAGTTAACCTTTCATTAGACATCAAGGATGAAAGTGCAATGTTTCATAAACGGTACGAAGACCTGCGTCTTGCCAAACAAAATATATATCAGGAAAAATTTCTGGAAGAATCCGACATTATTTATTGGGATATAATGAAGGTAAGGAGTCTCTCTCTCTCTCTCTCTCTCTCTCTCTCTCTCTCTCTCTCTCTCTCACACACACACACACACACACACACACACACACACACACACACACACACACACGCACACACACGCACGCACGCACACACACACACACACACACACACACACACACACACACACACACACACACACACACAGTGCAATTAAAATTTACTGTCAGTTCAGGCCGCTTTGTTTTGTCGATGATCATGCCTTTGTCTTAAATACGAAGTGTCTTAAATCCAATAAGGACAATTTGACAACCAGCATCACCGATGGACAACATCAACTTTTACCCGTTACTTGCCTTAGGATGTAATAAAATTTTTGATAGTTCCAGAGTCTTATAAACTTTGCAAAAACAACCAAAGAAAATGGAGTAAACCATGACTGAAAATAATGCAACTGCACAAAATGGCACAAAATGTCAAAGGTGATATGAGAGATGTGCTGGTATGCAAGCGGGTATAATCGGAGTGCATTTTGATGATGGAAATGCGGGTATTTAATCTGTCTATTTGTTTCAGTAGTTTCATGAAAACGACTCCTTACAATGATCGCAGATGAGCCAGTCACTGTAGATGCGGTGATGTCCTGTGAGCAATACAACTATTCTCATCGTTTACTGTGTTATTTCACATTCACGTGGACCACTATGGTGACACCAAACCACCCAAAAAGCACAGAGACATGAAAACTACCCTTTCAGAGAAAACATTAGCGATTTAACAGCCTTTCTATAACTTAAACATTTTGTTATACTGCGCCTATTGTTAAATATATAAGGCTGATCGAGCTTGTACAGGAAATATTAAAGCATACAATTGTTTCATTTGAAGCTTGTAAACTCTGTGTGAAAAACACTGCTTCTACACTCCCGAAAAAAAACGTTAATTAGCGAAGCCGTCAGATTGCTAAATGGACAGACAAATGTACGAACAGTACCTCCTATTTTCCTTCTCTTTTCGCACTGCCTCTTTAATATAATTTGCTGATTTATGCACAAATTTTATTGTAATTCATTTGTAAATACGCCACCAGGCGACTTGAATATGTGGTGTATTTAGCGGACATAGGAATTACACAGAAAATGATTTAAATTGATAAGAAAACTTGCAATTGGTTTTGTGTTTTATCAACTGAGCCGATGTATAACGTCACTAAATGTTTGACTCATCTTCCACAGCTCCTCCCTGAATTTCCCCTGCGTCAGCATGGAGATTTTTTGAAGTATGGGGACTTCTTGACGTTGACATTATTTTATCTCTTTTACTTACTGTACAGAATTCAACATCCGTGCCCTGTGCAGTACTGTTCGGGTCCTGTTCCGAGAACATCGCAGTTGGCGAAATTTAAAATTCTTAATATTACTGCACTCCAGATATTAGATTCAAACCATCTGCATAGTGGGTATTTTAATTACGAGGACAATTAACTGAAAAATAAAATCCAAGTTGGCGTGGAAATTAGAAGTAAATGTACAGTTATTTCCCAAATCTGGATCTGGGATGAAATTCCATACTGATCATTTTCCCTGGATGAATGTATGACTACAGCTTCCCGCTATAAATCTATTTCATTTCCCCATAGGCAAAGGAAAACACGAACAGGTGCTGTATTTATTGACAGTGACGTCACCCTATGCAACACCCCTTTCCTGTGATATCTATCCCCCTCCTTCTCCATTCCGATACGGACTCGGTCCTCTTCTTCTGCACAAGCCGCTGCCCTCTCTTCATTCAGCCCGTCAGTCATCCTCTCTGCACCACCTGCAATTACTTCTCACGTGAGTTTTACCTCTCAGACCCAATCTACTGGCCTCTCTCCGTGTCCCTTCATGCGCTGACAACGAATGAACTATCTACCTCTGTCTTAAATATATAGTATATAAATGCTTGGCCTACTCGGCATTCTGAAGGGAAGAGTTCTATAGGTTCACCATTCTCTTGCTAAAGAAATTGCACCTCATCCCGGTTCTTAAAGGACGTTACTCTTGTCTGAGGCTGTCCCCTCTTGTCTTAGACTATCCACGATGGAAAACATCCACACCACTTCCACTATAAATGTTTCAAAAATGTCACCTCTCATTCTTCTGAATTCTAGTTAATATAGGGCAGATCCATCAAAGCTCTTCATATGACAAGCCATTCATTCTGTCCAAGAATTATTTGCGTGTGCCTCCTTTGGAACCCTTCCAACGCATTTAACATAAGGGGCCCAAACCTGCGCAGAATTCTCCAGGTGAAGCCACACTAGTGCTTTATAACGTTTCAATAACACATCCTTGCATAATTGCAAGGTGTTTGATTTATTATCTCTCTTAGCCCCATTCCCCACATTCTCCGTGTAACCTTTGACAACGTTACACGTGAGAGGGTGGGAAGCATTGTTTTTCACGCCACGGCTGTATTTCTCATACCATACGCTCACAATCAGTCTGCTACGCATGTTCATTTATGGGTCAGACTGGGCGTCGTGGTTATGGACTTTTGCCTTGGAAGGGACCGTGTGCTTTCTGAATATAACTAAAAAACAGTAGTCACATACTTTGCACTGGTACAATGGGAATTGTAGGACACCGAGCTCACTTTAAATGAAACTAGTTTTCCAGGTTTAATGTATATTTCTCCAGTTGTCAACGAAATCCCTGGAATGACCATAGTCCAGTAAATTAGAATACAACTATACTAATGTAAAAAAAAAGATCATACTGGCTTCACATGCTTCGTTGGCCCAGATTCTGGCATTAATCCAATATTTGGTATTTCTGCTAATATAGCGATCACATCAGCACTGTTTCGTAGTTTATTGATTGAATTAATTTTGCTGACTTTACTGGAACTGGCAAACTACTAACATTCGTTCACGTAGCTTAAGATCTATAGGTACACTTACCAGACGTATGAATAACATAGAAATGCGTTTAAACTCCCGGCAAAATTTACAATCTAATTTGAACTACAGAGTCAACCATTTAAAGCAACCAGATGTTTGCATCCAGCCTTCATCTCCTCCCTGAATTTCCTTTGTGACAGAGTGTAGATACACGTGTTGATGCAGGTACAGAGAAACATGATCCCAGACTGTTGCAGGATGTATATCGGGGTATTCAAGTATCTGTCTGTGTAAAAGTAATTCTGAGCTTGTTAGTTCATAGTATATACAATAAAGTGAATCCATAACAATATGAAATTGGCTGATAGAGCGAAGAACAAAATAATTGATTTTATTACCATATGACACAGAGTTTGTGCGTTTCAAATAACATAATTCTTAATCTCAATATTTTCACAACGTGCACTATCACCTTCAAATAATTTTCAATTGTAATACAAGGCGAAGCGCATTAAGATGCTGAGTTTAAACAAGGGGATTTAGTGTGTTTGTTCAATTCAATAATCCTTTCCCGGGAGTGGAATGTTCAGTACTCCTTCTTGCTTTCAGAGTGGTTTGGTGCCACAATCGTGGTCAATCTGGATGAGAAGTAACTTAGAAAATGATTATATTAGTTATGTGTCTGGAAGATCATCTTAACATCGGAAATGACACGGAGGAAGTGGGTTGTCTATGATTAATGTAAGCAGTCTGTTTCATAAAACTATCTGTAAAAATAGATAGATTCAATAACATTTTTTTGTACAGAACTGTATTGTTTCACACGAAGGACTCGGATTTCTCCCACTAACCTACCAATCCATTTCCCCTCTCTCCATTGACATTTCTTACAGTTTTGTTATTTCATACATTGTTGAATGCATTTTTTTCCTGTTTTTATCTCCCAAATTGTACAAGGCTCATTTTGGGAAGGCAAATGACGAATAAAAGCGGTGATTTATCCAGAGGTGATGCAGTCTCCATAATTTCCTTACTGGATTTAAGACACATTGCATTTAATCTAATACAATGATGTCCACCATGTAAAATAACAATAACTTATACACGTTCTCTCCCTTTGTGTGGAAGTCCCATGCCTTCATTATATTCACAATAAATCATTTCGGAACAGTCTTTCTTGTCTCCAGTCCCACCTTATTTACGGCCAGTCATGTTGTCCGATGAAAGAAGGATTATCCCATATCGTGTCTACGGCACAGCTTGCCTATTTTGGGAAATTACAAGAACTTCAACAACTCCACAAGTTATCTTTCCCTGAACTTTCCTGTTGAGTTTGGACAAGCAGGTCGTCCATCGCAAATGAGAAGTCATGTTTATATACTTTCAAATGTCACTTCAATATCCTTGTTGATAATGAAACTTACACATCTGGTGTTCTTTCACAAGTTTCAATGTTAAAACCGTAAGACTGTAAGGTTTAGGAGCAAAGTTAGACCAACTGGCCCATCGTGTCTGTTCTGCCAGTTCAACACGGCTGATCCAATTTTCCTCTCCGCCCCTCAGTTTTGAATCTGCTCGAATAACTTCTCATTTTTTTGTGTTTCATTTAACTGTGGTTCTGATCCTTTTTCTGGGAACATGTGGAATTTCGAAATGCATTCCCCGTAACAGGTGGAAATGAGAAAAGGAGATTGTAGTGTTCTTGCACAGGTGTAAAAACTCTGAACTAAACAGCAAGTATAAACCGGTCAATGAGGCACGGTCCCTGTAAGATTAACCGTTTACTGTTCACTCTTCCACATTAACGTATGGTGAAAACTGTTGATAAAATCCAAAATATATACAGTATTTGTTTCCTTCTTGGCATCACATTTACATCATAAATACTTGCAAAAATAAAACTACAACAAACTATATCACATTAAAGTATAACATACAGTCAGAACCTACCTACGCAATCAACTGCTTTAAATACACTTCAACACAAACTATCCGCAACTCTTTAAATAACAAAGAACATAAACTTTATCAACCGTCATTACTTTTAACAGAATCAGCGTTAACATTTTTACTTCAACATTTCGATTATCTTATGAACTTACGGCGTTGCTTCTATGATGTTTCTAGTGCGTAGAAAGAAAACTTTTCTCGCGCTTATCCTGCACACACAAGCCCCCTCCTTCCCGTTTCTCCAAACCGGTATTTTCCCACAGGACGCAGCGAAACCGGGTGTGACGTCATCACATGCCGCGATATATCACAGACAACGAATTTACTTTCAACAACATTAATTTTAACTAGAAAACGATTACAAACGAATTACTAAAGCGAAAATATAATTAACTAAATGAATGCCTTAAAGGCAGCACAGAGATCTCATGCTTGTTTATTCGTTGCGATTGTCTGGACACCTAAAACGAAACCCAAGAAAGGAAGTACTTTAAAAAAAAACATGACACCGGCGGCTGTGGCTCTGGGACCTGTCAATGGTCTGTACCCACAGAACCCCGTTCCTTTTTGCTCCTCCCCCTCCCCTGTATGATGAACCTGAAGAGATCTCAGAGGTCATTGAAGTAACTGTAGCCTTCCAATAGCGGCCTCGACAACCACCTACTGACGTGCGCTCTGGGTCACCGATTGTTTTTGTGCACGCTGGGGCCGGGAAGGAACATTTCCTCAAATTAACACCCATTAGCCGGCGACCGACATGGTAGACAACAAAATCAAAGGGAATAAGAGCCGAGGCAGCAGATAGATCTACCAAGGAGATGTCAGTCAGTTTCACCGAATAATAGTCGCAGAAAGCCCAATTCCGATGCCTTGGAATCCAGCTGAGAAACAGGGTTATGGTCCATGATGACCCTGAACTGCTAAGAAAACCAATGGCGTTCTATAATTGGCCCACACACGATTTGCCCAGGATTTCAACTCCTGCCCGGAGACCTCTGCACACTTCTCAGGTTTATTTATGGGACCTCGGTCAGGGACAGGGAGTAGGCAGAACCCCGAAGGTAACCTGGAACCACCAGAAGGGTGCGATGTAAACCATGCCATGGAACAGTAGGACACTGATTTCAGGGAAACAATTTTAAAGACAGCCCGAATACACGGGGAAATTTGGCGAAGTTTGCTGCATTAGACCCGGGATTGCTCACTTCTTGGTTAGCTAATCTTAATTGACAGAGGCAGAGTGACATCAGGTGACCCAAATTCTGATTAATATGGAGTAGAATGGACTCCCCAAAGGAACAATGGAAAAGGGACAGAAGAGTCAGGAAAAGGGACAATAGAAAAGGGGCCAGCGGACAGGAGACGTAGCTTAGTTCCCGACGAAGAATGGGTCGCAGGACCAATGCAGACGGTGTGGACGAAGTGGACACTTGAGTAATGAATCGGGGTTTGCGGAAAGTGAGGAAAGAGGGGATATCTGGCCAGGAATGGCCGCACTGTGATCAGAGAGATGGATAAGAGGGGCCAGGGGGATGTCCAGATCACAGTAGTACTCGACAGATTGCCCCTTTTACCCCCGCAATCCCTTAGGGCAGGTAGGAGGCGACAGCTTTATAGGTGGCTATGATCAGGCTGTTAGAAAATCCAAGAGAGGACTTGCTCCTGAAAATATGAAGTGGCGCACAAAAGAGTATCCACCTGATGGATTCCGGTGACACCTTGTCATCTGTAAACCCTTTCGTGGCACTCCCCCAAGGGTCAAAAACGGTCACTACTGTGAAGATAGTCTGAGTCCCCATGGACACGGTGTCTGATCCCGTGACGATTGGGATAGGGGGGAGGCAGCTTGAGGACACTTTCGCCATTACTAATAATTCAGCTGAAAACCTGTTAGGCCTTCAGCCCCTTTAGAAATTGAACTCCGTTATCCACTGCACCTCCGAGGGATTGTTTCTTCAGTTACTGGACAAGAAGATTCCGGAGCTTCGCACTATCACGTTCCAAGCAGTACTGCCCCCAACTAATAGGCGGCATTAAATGCCGGTCACATAGAAGGTCTCCCTTGTGGAAATTGGTTGTGACAGGTCATACAAGGAGTGATTGATATGTTCGTGGCCCAAGGTAGATGGATTCAATTTTAGAAAACCTAGCACATTTATATTTCAACATAGTCCCCTCCTACATTTACACACTTAGTCCAGCGGTCCAGCATACGGATCTTGGACCTCCAGGAAGTGTTCACAGCAGGGGTGATTGATAGGTTCGTGGCCCAAGGTAGAAGGAGATGAGTTACACAGCTCTCTTTACATGCACATGCAGTTCAACTGTTTGAGTATTATGCAGAAAATTTGAAGTTAGTAACTCATCAGTTAATAACTCATCAGGTGTGATTGATAAGTGTGTGGCCCAAGGTAGAAGGAGATGAGTTATTTACTTGAAGCTTTCTGCATATCCACTCAAAGAGTTGACCTGCATGTGTATTTAACGACAACTGTAGAACACATCTCCTTTTACCTTAGGCCAGGAACTTATCAATCACCTATCTGTGGACACTTCCTGGAGGTACAACATCCATATGCTCCACTACCGCTGAACTAAGTGTATAAATGTAGGAAGGGAATATGTTGAAAAAATAAATGAGTTAGGTTTTCTAAAATTGACTCTTTCTACTGTAGGCCACGAAATTATCAATTACCACAAATAAAGGGAAAAGGTATGTGGAGGAATTTGTAATACCTGCAGTGTCGCCATCATGTTGCAATGTACCGCCGCTGTTCGCAATCCCGATTCGGATGACGATTATCGAAAACTGCCCATTGAGCTCGAGGGCAAGCTCAGGCCAATTATCTTCAGCGGAATTTTAACCTTCGGTTCGGCTTTGAACACGCTCAGACCCAGTTATTTCTCGAGGCAAAGACGTCGAGCCCGCTTGTGTTCCTCGCCGTGATACCCCCGTTTCACAGAAAAACCCATGGTAAGTAATGTGCGAGCCGGCGTGACGCACGGCCGATGGCTTACTCCCGGTGTCCAGTTCCTCAGTCCAGATTCTGGAATCATAGTGAGGACTATGCCGGGAGGGTGATGGACAGATATTACTCTTGCGCCGTTAACCCCCAACCCACTGTAAATGGAGCCTTTGTTGGGTAAATCCGGAACTTTGGCGAAAAGAAATATATCATGTGGGACTAGCTGCTGAAATACATCCATTCTGCCAATGCCGAAACCAGAAACCGAGCATAGAAATCATTAAGGATATCTGTGCAGATTTTATTAAGAATTAAAATATCCGGTTCAAATTCAATTCAAATCTGGCAAAAGCTTTAAATATCCGAGGTGTGCGTGTGTGTGTGTGTGTGTGTGTGTGTGTGTGAGTGTGTGTGTGTGTGTGTGTGTGTGTGTGTGTGTGTGTGTGTGTGTGTGTGTGTGTGTGTGTGTGTGTGTGTGTGTGTGTGTGTGTGTGTGTGTGTGTATGTTTTTAGTATATGGTTCACTGCACAAGTGCCTCTTCCATGGCAGGAAGAGTTTTTCTTCCTTCTACCGTCTGCGTGAGATGATGGGCTGTCAGAACATTGAGACTTTATTTTAAACCGTGCCATGGACAGCTCTTTATCAGATTACGGTATTGCTTTGCAATGTTGAAACTATGTGTTATAATTATGTGGTCTTTGTCAGTTCGTCTTTTATCAATTATGGTATTGTCTGCACAGTTGAAACTATATGTAACTATAACTATATGTAACTATGTGGTTTTGTGTAGGTTTTCTAGCTTTAGGTTTGTCTGGTGGGTTTGTATTTCCTTTCCGGGGAACGTGCTAAGACGGCCGTGCGAAATCGATACGCAGCAGCCTCTCCGGACTCTGGATTGGGGATTACGAAAAGTTATGTGGTTTTTCTTGTGTGGTCTGTTTGGTGCTTTTTTCGTGATATCATTCCGGAGAACGTTTTATCATTTTTTAACTGTATTGTATTTGTGGTTTATAAATGACAATAAACTGAATCTGAATCTGAATTTGAATCTGAAATGCAGTGAAAAGCAGATTCGATCTTCTCCAAAGACCAGGAATCTTCGTGTGACAGTGCAACCAAATGCCACAAAAGTCAACAGTTTTGAAAAGACTTTTTGCTTGTTCATCCTTCTGAACACCGATAACTTATTTTTGCAAACTCACTTCGCATTCTTCCACCTTGCAAAGAAATAGGTTACCTTTTCGCAAAGAATAGTGCACCTTGTAAAATAGTGAGGCATAGAATAGTTGCATTTGAAACCTTCAAACTGTGTGTCAGATAAAAATATACAACATACCAGAACGCAGTTTATAAGGATTCGGCATGGACTAGATTGGTCATCGATCTGCACCGGCCATTGCACTCCATGTTGTGCGAAGGTGGTCGTTGGAACCCGCATAGTGTGGTACTGTAGTGGGTAGTACTTGTCGCTCTCACTTTAAACTTCAGACTCCAGCTAGAATTTCAGCGTCTCCACATCTACGCCTAGGCTTGTGATGATGATGATTCTTCGAGACAGACGGATCCCAGCACAAGATGTGCCGACGCTACGGATTCTGGGCTGTATGACTTTATTCCCCTTTGACAGAGTAAATAAACAAAATTAAACAAAAATGTTATTTTGTGTTTTCTCAGTGAGCGATTTTTATTGCAGCATGACACAACTGGTATCAGTTGTTTACTTGAAATGATGAAAATCTAAATTGAAGCTTTGATTAGTAACAGAAAGAAATGATTCAGGTAGAGCTGTGATGTTGATTTGCCGACAAAATAGACAATAGACAATAGACAATAGGTACAGAAGTAGACCATTCGGCCCTTCGAGCATGCACCGCCATTCTGAGATCATGGCTGATCATCTACTATCAATACCCCGTTCCTGCCTTGTCCCCATATCCCTTGATTCCCCTATCCATAAAATACCTAGCCAGCTCCTTCTTGAAAGCATCCAGAGAATTGGCCTCCACTGCCTTCCGAGGCAGTGCATTCCAGACACCCACAACTCTCTGGGAGAAGAAGTTTTTCCTTAACTCTGGTCTAAATGACCTACCCCTTATTCTCAAACCATTGTTATGAATGTACCACAGCTCTGAGGGGCCGAAGGGTGCGGGACCAGCCCCCTCCTTCCGGAGAATCGCAAGATCGTTATTAATTCGGGTCTTGGACCCAGGAAATGAGAGACAATGCAACGGATTTGACCATTGTTCTTAGAGGCACCTGTGTGAATTGCAACTCTATAGTACGTGCCAGCTATCAGGGACATGGACACCCTCGGGCAATGTGGGGTGGGTATTGTATCACCCTACCTTGATTGACATTTACAAATCTGCCAGCCATGATAAAACGGAGACTGCAGGAGGCGGTACTCCAGCGACGCACCAGACGGAGACACCATCGCTCATCGCTCCCGTAAGAACGGGAAGCTGCTCGGGAGCCACGTGTGATTTGGATCCCCTAGCTAGGGAATCGAGTGGCTAATAACCCCGAAAAGGATTCCGAACTGACAACGGAGAACTCACGTTCCCGATTCCACGATTTGAGTCCAACAGGCTGGCAGGTTTATTTTCTCTCTCCAACCCGTGAACACCCAGCGGTCCCTCAAACGGCTAAAAGCCTTCATGAACTGGCGAGACTTTTTATATTTCCATCGGACAATAGTTTTACCCCGAGACAAACGATAGAGCTACTTCGAATTGTTGATTATTACTATACCCTTGCTTTAGATTGAGTATTGACGACGTATATTATCTGAATGTTTGTATTAACCTTACTTTTGTGCCCCTTTATAAATAAAAACGTTTAAAAATGGTACCATCAGACTTCAGTGGACCTCTCTATCTTTGCTGGTAAGTGACCCAGTTATGGGGTTCATAACAACGTGGGGCCTCGTCTCGAGATTTGATACCAAATTGGGAGGTTAGTGAATTGGGTTTGTAAGTCAAAAAATTTGGATCTGGTATGCGGGTAGCCAGACGGGAAACCAGCAAAGATGGACGTGGATGAATTTATGAAAAACCCGACTCTGGGGGCGCTAGAGGTGGCTACAAAATTAGACTTGGTAAATCTGGCGAAGGGGTTAAGCCTCACAGAGGTGAGGTCATCAATGAAAAAGCGGGAAGTGCGAAGGGTCATAACTCAGTATTACATTGGGAAGAAGGTGTTTGCAGCTGAGGAGTTGGAAAATATCCCTGAAAAGGCACTAGCGAGTGGGACGGATCAGTTAGAGTTGGAGAAATTAAGGTTGGAACATGAATTTAAAATAAAGCAGCTGGAAGCAGCTGAGAAGGAGAAAGAACGGGACCAAAAGCTCCAACTAAAGGGGTTAGAGGTGAAAAAAGAGCAGGACCAAGCTGAGAGGCAAAGACAGCATGAAATTCAGCTAAAAGAGCTAGAAGCAGCCGAGAAAGAGAAGGAAAGAGCCGAGAAAGAGAAGGAACGGGCCGAAAGAGAGCAGGACCGAGCTGAAAAGCAAAGAGAGTATGAGGAGAAAGAGAAACAGAGGGAACATGACTTAGAGATGGAGAAGTTAAGGAAAGAGCGAAGAGATCCAGGGTTAGATCGAGAGGAGAGGTTTAATGTTAGTCGGGAGTTGAGGGTAGTACCTCCATTTGAAGAGTCGGATGTTGATAGTTATTTCTTGCTTTTTGAAAAGGTGGCAGTAAATCAGAAGTGGCCCAAAGAGCAGTGGGTGGCGTTTTTACAAAGTGTGTTAAAAGGGAAGGCACAACGAGCATATGCGGCATTGGCCGTCAAGGAAGGGGAAGCGGAAAATTATGCCAAAGTAAAGGAGGCAATTCTCCGGAGTTACGAGCTAGTACCTGAAGCTTACAGACAAAGGTTCAGAAATTTACGAAAAGGGTGGAATCAAACGTATACCGAGCTAGCCCATGAAAAGGGTGTGCTCTTGGACCGTTGGTGCACCGCGGAACAGGTGGACGGGGATTATGGGCGTATCAGGGAGTTATTTTTGATTGAGGAATTAAAAGGGTGTGTTCCGGAGGAGATCCGGATGTATTTGAATGAGAAGCCGAATAAGTCCATCTGGGAAATTGCTAGGTTCGCAGATGAATATGCCCTAACCCACAAGACAAAGTTTCCCTTGAATAAAAGTACCCCGAGAGACCGTGGGAACGACTGAGAAAGCCCGCCGGCTGAGGCAGAGTTTCTGCCGGGAGCTGGTGGTAAGGTTGAGGGGGAAAGGCCAGGCGGCCCGAGATTTCCGGGCTTGACCTGTTTTAATTGTGGGAAGGGAGGACATATTGCATCTAGGTGCTTTGCTCCGAGAAAGGAGCCAGAAAAAGGGAAAGCAGCGGTCCCTATCGGGTGTGCAGTGGTAATCAGAAAATCGGCAAGGCGGTCCCGGGTAAGCAGAGAGCGCGAGGGGTCTGAGATTTATCTGTCACACGGAACCGTGTCTGTGAGGGAGGGGGACCCACCAATTCCCGTACGGATTTGGAGAGACACGGGGGCGGAGCTATCATTAATTAGCCGTAACGTATTACAATTCGGACCTCAGACGGGCGAGGTAGCCCTGAGAGGAATAGGAAAATGGACAGAAATGGTGTCCTTACATAGGGTCAT
Source organism: Hemitrygon akajei (assembly GCF_048418815.1). Lineage (NCBI taxonomy): Eukaryota > Metazoa > Chordata > Chondrichthyes > Myliobatiformes > Dasyatidae > Hemitrygon > Hemitrygon akajei. The sequence continues at coordinate 55,082,683 of NC_133131.1, forward strand.
TTTGGATTGTGAGCTGGTGTATGGATCAGTTGAAATAGGGGTGCCATCAGAATTCCCGAGAACTGACGTGCACATCCTCCTTGGGAACGATTTAGCGGGGGGGGGGGGTAGGATTTGGTCAACCATGACTATGACCCGCCGACCGGTGCGTGTTGAGGCCCCGCCCATAGCATCCCCGAGCTATACCGCATGCGCGGTCACTCGCAGCCTGTCGAGATCGGCAGCTGAGAACGGGAGCAGTTTAAAATTGGCCAGTTTTGATTTCGCCGAGACGTCTTTACCGACCCTGTGCCACGAGGGTTTAGAGGGTGGTAAAACGAGGTATAGTAACATAAAAGGGGGTAAGGGTGAGGAGATAGATCTGCCCTTAGCGAAGAGAAAGGTCCTAGAGGTAGGAAACAAAGATGAGAAACGGAAAAAGCTGTTAAAAGGTCCAGAGTTGGACATAGATGATCTGTCGGGGGTGGCAGCCCTGTTTGAAGAAGTTGAGAGTTATCAAGGTGTTCCCGATAATGAGATGAAGGCAGTCCTAGATGAAAAGGATGCCACTACCTTGGAGAGGTCTGCTGGGTTGGCAGATGAGGTTGTTTCAGCCCGCGGGGTTGAGTTTACTCCGGAAGGGAGTTGCCTAGAGAGGAACTGGGAGGATCAGGGGAATTTAGAATTTGAAAAGGGTACGGGTATTGAAAGCCTGGAAGAGGCAGATGTCCCGTTTGAGTGTGTCCAAGATGTGGATGCACGTGGTACTGAACCTAGTAATGGAGCTCAGAAAAAGTCTGAGGTATTTGATTCAGTTGAAAAGGAATGCAGTCCCTGTGGGTCAGATGGACTGGGTTCAGTGAAGACAGGGTTAACCCTGATAATTGGGGGAAGGGAGGGTTCCCAGGTGTTTGTGCAGGAAGGGGTGGTGAACCTTAAAGTGGAACTCGACCATGGGGGGATAAACATTGTTATTGAAGGGAACGGAAAGTTTGTAGTTCCCAAATCGAATGAAAAAAATTTAAACCCGGCAGCTCGCTTACAGAGTAAGTCGAGAGCTGCCGAGGCCCCACACGCTGTTGTTATTCAAGGATGTGGAGTGAACAGGCAGCACTTGACAGGCTGTCTGGAAAAAGCGGGATCGCTTGCAGATCTTAAATTGGAAACTAATAGCATGACGGGTCCTGAAGAGAAAAATAGCAACTTGCATAAAACCAAAGAATTGGGTAGGAATGAATTAGGTCTGGGATCCAGTGTTGATACGAGGACTCCTATGAATAAGGCGGACGGGAGTTTACCCTGCTAAAATACTCGAGTTCCTCCCGTAGAAACTCACCGAAAAAAAGGTGATGGTTAATGGGGGCGCCATTTTAAATAGGAAAACTGACTGTACGGGATTTTGACAAAGCATGTGAATAACAAAGACAACCACCTTGGAACCTGCCTGTTAAGTTGAAATCTGATGCTACTAGCCTTCAGTCAGGTACAAGAGAAACAAAAAAAATATTAAAGGAAGTGCCACTGTACTCGTTACCTGTTTAGATGCTGAATTAAATGTATGACTGTATAGCTCTGTAGTGACACGGAAAGCTTGTGTATTGTGTTAGATTCTAAAATCCTGTAAGACTCTGTACCACTTCGTTTTCACCGCTGGTGAAAACGCTTTGAAGAAAGGGGGTGTTACGAATGTACCACAGCTCTGAGGGGCCGAAGGGTGCGGGACCAGCCCCCTCCTTCCGGAGAATCGCAAGATCGTTATTAATTCGGGTCTTGGACCCAGGAAATGAGAGACAATGCAACGGATTTGACCATTGTTCTTAGAGGCACCTGTGTGAATTGCAACTCTGTAGTACGTGCCAGCTATCAGGGACATGGACACCCTCGGGCAATGTGGGGTGGGTATTGTATCACCCTACCTTGATTGACATTTACAAATCTGCCAGCCATGATAAAACGGAGACTGCAGGAGGCGGTACTCCAGCGACGCACCAGACGGAGACACCATCGCTCATCGCTCCCGTAAGAACGGGAAGCTGCTCGGGAGCCACGTGTGATTTGGATCCCCTAGCTAGGGAATCGAGTGGCTAATAACCCCGAAAAGGATTCCGAACTGACAACGGAGAACTCACGTTCCCGATTCCACGATTTGAGTCCAACAGGCTGGCAAGTTTATTTTCTCTCTCCAACCCGTGAACATCCAGCGGTCCCTCAAACGGCTAAAAGCCTTCATGAACTGGCGAGACTTTTTATATTTCCATCGGGCAATAGTTTTACCCCTAGACAAACGTTAGAGCTACTTCGAATTGTTGATTATTACTATACCCGTGCTTTAGATTGAGTATTGACGACGTATATTATCTGAATGTTTGTATTAACCTTACTTTTGTGCCCCTTTATAAATAAAAACGTTTAAAAATGGTACCATCAGACTTCAGCGGACCTCTCTATCTTTGCTGGTAAGTGACCCAGTTATGGGGTTCATAACACCATGCCCTCTGGTACTGGACTCTCCCAGCATCTGGAACATATTTCCTGCCTCTATCTTGTCCAATCCCTTAATAATCTTATATGTTGCAATCAGATCCCCTCTCAATCGCCTTAATTCCAGCGTGTACAAGCCCAGTCTCTCTAACCTCTCTGCGTAAGACAGTCCGGACATCCCAGGAATTAACCTCGTGAATCTACGCTGCACTTCCTCTACAGCCAGGATGTTCTTCCTTAACCCTGGAGACCAAAACTGTACACAATACTCCAGATGTGGTCTCACCAGGGCCCTATACAAATGCAAAAGGATCTCCTTGCTCTTGTACTCAATTCCCTTTGTAATAAAGGGCAACATTTCATTAGCCTTCTTCACTGCCTGCTGCACTTGCTCATTCACCTTCAGTGACTGATGAACAAGGACTCCTAGATCTCTTTGTATTTCTCCCTTACCTAACTCTACACCGTTCAGATAATAATCTGCCTTCCTGTTCTTACTCTCAAAGTGGATAACCTCACACTTATTCACATTAAACGTCATCTGCCAAGTATCTGCCCACTCACTCAGCCTATCCAAGTCACCCTGAATTCTGCTAACATCCTTATCACATGTTACACTGCCACCCAGCTTAGTATCATCAGCAAACTTGCTGATGTTATTCTCAATGCCTTCATCTAAATCGTTGATGTAAATCGTAAACAGCTGTGGTCCCAATACCGAGCCCTGTGGCACCCCACTAGTCACCACCTGTCATTCTGAGAAACACCCATTCACTGTTACCCTTTGCTTTCTATCTGCCAACAAGTTTTCTATCCATGTCAATATCTTCCCCCCAATGCCACGAGCTCTGATTTTACCCACCAATCTCCTATGTGGGACCTTATCAAATGCCTTCTGAAAATCGAGGTACACTACTTCCACTGGATCTCCCTTGTCTAACTTCCTGGTTGCATCCTCGAAAAACTCCAATAGATTAGTCAAGCATGATTTGTCCTTGGTAAATCCATGCTTGCTCGGCCCAATCCTATCACTGCTATCTAGATATGCCACTATTTCATCTTTAATAATGGACTCTAGCATCTTCCCCACTACTGATGTTAGGCTGACAGGAGGATAGTTCTCTGTTTTCTCCCTCCCTCCTTTCTTAAAAAGTGCGATAACATTAGCCATTCTCCAATCCTCAGGAGCTGATCCTGAATCTAAGGAACATTGGAAAATGATTACCAATGCATCCGCAATTTCCAGGGCCACCTCCTTTAGTACCCTAGGATGCAGACCATCAGGACCTGGGGATTTGTCAGCCTTCAGTCCCAGCAGTCTACTCATCACCGTTTCCTTCCTAATGTCAATCTGTTTCATTTCCTCTGTTACCCTATGTCCTTGGCCCATCCATACATCTGGAAGATTGCTTGAGTCTTCCCTAGTGAAGACAGATCTAAAGTACTTATTAAATTCTTCTGCCATTTCTCTGTTTCCCATAACAATTTTACCCAATTCATTCTTCAAGGGCCCAACATTGTTCTTAACTATATTATTTCTCTTCACGTATCTAAAAAATCTTTTGCTACCCTCCTTTATATTCCTGGCTAGCTTGCGTTCGTACCTCATTTTTTTCTCCCCGTATTGCCTTTTTAGTTAAGTTCTGTTGTTCCTTAAAAATTTCCCAATCATCAGTCCTCCAACTCACCTTAGCTCTGTCATACTTCCTTTTTTTTTTAATGCTGTGCAATTTTGACTTCCTTTGTCTACCACTGTGGCCCCTTTCCCCCCTTTGAATCCTTCCTTCTCCGGGGGATGAACTGATTTTGCACCTTCTGCATTATTCCCAAGAATACCTGCCATTGCTGTTCCACTGTCTTTTCTGCTAGGATATCCGTCCGTTAACTTTGGCTAGCTCCTCCCTCATGGCTCCATAGTCTCCTTTATTCAACTGCAACACTGACACCTCCGAGCTGCCCTTATCCTTCTCAAATTGCAGATAAAAACTTATCATATTATGGTCACTACCTCCTAATGGCTCCTTTACTTCAAGATCGCTTATCAAATCCTGTTCATTACACAACACTAAATCCAGAATAGCCTTGTCCCTGGTCGGCTCTCGTACAAGCTGTTCCAAGAATGCATCCCGTAGGCACTCCACAAACTCCCTATCCTGGGGTCCAGCACCAACCTGATTCTCCCAGTTCACTTGCATGTTGAAATCCCCCATAACGACTGCGACATTACCTTTGCCACATGCCAATGTTAACTCCCTATTCAACTTGCACCCAATATCCATGCTACTGTTTGGGGGCCTGTAGACAACACCCATTAGGGTCTTTTTGCCCTTACTGTTCCTCAGTTCTATCCACACAGACTCTACTTCTCCCGATCCTATGTCCCCCCTTGCAAAGGACTGAATCTCATTCCTCACCAACAGGGCCACCCCACCCCTTCTGCCCACATTTCTGTCCCAACGATAGCACGTATACCCTTGTACATTTATTTGCCAGGTCTGATATTCCTGCAGCCATGTCTCCGTTATCCCAACAGCATCATAGTTACCCATTCGCACCTGAGCTTCTAGCTCATCCGCCTTATTTCTGACACTTCGTGCATTCAGATACAGAATTTTTTAGCCTATTTCTCCTCTCTCTGTTTAAATCGCTGCCTATTGTGCTTAACCCATCTCCCCGAACTCCCTTCGGGCTATACGCCCCTTGAATTTTGTTGTCCTTTCTAAATTTACTTATTCTTTTAGCACATTTAACTCCATGTTCCGTCAGACCATCCCTCCGTACATGTGTCCTCCTTATCACTTGTTCCGCCTTACCTTTCCCTACTACACACTTAATATTCCGGAACCGTGTAGTCCCCACCTGTCCTTTATTCTTCATCTCGCTATCCTCTCTCACATTCTGGATTCCTGCCCCCTGCAAATTTAGTTTAACCCCCCCCTCCCCCCGAGAAGCACTAGCAAACTTTCCTGCAAGAATGTTAGTAACGCTCCAGTTCAGGTGTAAACCGTCCCGTCGGAACAGATCCCACCTTCCCTGGAACAAAGCCCAATTATCTAAAAACCTGAAGCCCTCCCTCCTGCACCATCCTCTTAGCCACGTATTAATCTGTATGATCCTTCTGTTCCTTGCCTCACTCGCAAGTGGCACAGGTAGCAATCCTGAGATTGTTACCCTGGAGGTCCTGCCCTTCAGCTTCGCACCTAACTTCCTGAACTCACTACGCAGGACCCCCTCTCTCATCCTACCCACGTCGTTGGTCCCTACATGGACCACAACATCTGGGTTCCTGCCCTCCCTCTCGAGAATAAACTGCACCCGATCTGAGATGGCCCGGACCCCGGCACCAGGGAGGCAACATACCATCTGAGACTCCCGATCTTCCCCACAAAATCTCCTATCCGCCCCCCTGACTATAGACTATAAAATGGTGCGAAGATTTCCGACAGGCATCTTTATCTGCTGCCGGGTAATTCGTAGAGATGAGATGAGAAAAAAATCTCTGCTCTCCCGCTCCCAAAATGAAAGATTAGTTAGGTATGCGAGATTGTGAGGGGAAACATTTCTTAGTACGCCTGAGTTGCCTTTCTAATACCATCTCCTCTCAGTAAGACTGCTAAACATCTACATTGACCGGTCAAACGAGGGTTTCGTCGCCGTCTTAAACTTTGACTTTGGAATGAGCCGTGGACTTTCTGAACGAAAGTGCATTAATCACATTATTTGTTCATTACACCGAGAATCACCAATTGCGATCTCACATTCACTTCATTCTATTCTTCAGCTCTTCTCTAAACTTTTCCTGCATTAGTCCAAAGATACATGTTGGCCCACATACTTACCATTTGCAATATACATGCGAGCTGTTGTGTAGTGTATGTCAGATGATGGAAGATACTAAATAGGGTTGCTGAAATTGGCTGATAGAGTGAACAACATAATCATTATAACCATAGTTTCTGTCCTCTTGGTGCAGTATCGTTTCCTCAGCGGTTGTCAACAAACTGCGATAGAGCAATTAGAAGTGAAGCACACTTTTAGTCAAATGACGCTGGCCCTATTTACAACACTCGGTGCAAGTGCCTGAAAGCATATGTGAGTGATCAGCAATAAATTAGCATAATAATAGATGTAAATTGTCTACACAGTCGTAACGAAGGCAACTAGTACGAGGTTTCCTTTTGCTATTTCTACCTGGTATGGGGGATGGATTTCCAAATTCCATATATTCCCAGTGACAGGATCACAATCGCCATTAAATTAATTACAAAGAAATGAAAAGTGATTCCAGCGGTGCCAGAACTGAACTGTTTGACTTGCTGAATTGTTGACATTGAAGAGATATTGAGTTCTCATTTGCTGATATGAAATGGAAAGACCTGATTGTCCACTATCAACTGATAATTTCATCGACAGAACTGTCATGTTGCTTTTGTTGTAGAGATCCATTATTTTCTAAAGATACCAGCTGCGACATATACACTATATATGGCAGACAACCCCAATAGACGAACCGCGGGCCAGGTCCAGACCGCAAGAAACAAACATCTGAACCGCGCCGACCCATTGGCACTTAAGTGAACGCACCTATCATAACAGGTAAATAAAGTACGCGCTGCTCTAAATTTATTTTAACCTCATGCCACACCGTACACTTGACCTACGCCCTCGTACAGCGTGCGACCTACTGCTTTCTGATCAAAGCTGAACCTTTTGGAGAGAGACATTCATGGGAGAAAGTTGCATTTTCCACATCTGCGGGAGCATTGGGAGAAGAACGAAACGCGGGAGGATCCAGTGATGAAGGATTTCGTAACGACCCTGGCAGAAAATTTCAGGGAACGATTTGAAAGCTCCCCTAAACTCTCAGGTGACATCCTCCTCTTCCTAAGACAGGCGTTCCCCGTTTCGGCTGACGGCCAGTGGACTGCAGAGGACAAAAGGCTGGTACCTTCCATAGATGAGGAAAGTCTCCAGGTGGCGGTCTTGGAAATGAGAACATCTGATTTCTTCAAAGCCCAGCACAAGGACGTTGGGGTGAGTGACTTTTGGATCAGCGTGGTTCCGCAAACTCAATTCAAAAACACGAGAGCTATTGCAATGCTCCTACTCACACTGTTCCCCTCCACGTACATATGTGAGTCACCAGTTTCTTCAATGAACTCTATCAAGGACCAGGACAGAAACAAACTCTCCAATGCACATCTTGGCCAGTGCCGCATGATTGCCATAACAGACTGCAGGCCCGACGTCAGAAGGATTTCCTCATCCCGTCGCTGTCACTTCTGTCACTGATTGGTGAGTGAATCAATTTATTTTTGCCCATTTGTCACTCTTATTATGGTATAATAATATTACAACAACAATAATACAGATAATTTCATTTATAGCTACACTTCAGACTGCAAATGCTACGTCGCTTAATTAAAAAGAACAAATGGATTAAATGAGAGAACAGAAACAGTGAAAAAAGGCAGTACTACTAAAATTCTTTGTGTGGATAAGAAGTAGTGAAGACTACCATGTTTACTGTGTATGTGTGTGTGTGTGTGTGTGTGTGTGTGTGTGTGTGTGTGTGTGTGTGGGTGCATGCGTGCGTGCGTGCGTGCGTGCGTGCGTGCGTGCGTGCGTGTGTGTGTGTGTGTGTGTGTGTGTGTGTGTGTGTGTGTGTATTTTAAGTCCCAGATGAGTTGGCAATGTGACAGCTGACAGTTGTGATTGCTAGAGTCATAACTAAATGGTTAGTTTGGACTTATTTTGTTTCAAGAGTGTATTTTTTTTTCTTATGTGACCAACAACACAGGCTTTGAGAATCCTAGGCCTAAATTATTATCACCACCACCACTACTACTACTACTACTACTACTACGACTACTAATACTATTATTATTATTAATAATAACAATAATAATAATAATAATAATAATAATAATAATAATAATAATAATAATAATAATAATAATAATAATAATAATAGAAGCAAGAGGCTGAGAATGGAAGACTGAAGTATCGTTTAGGGAAGGTCGTTTTTCTTTTTAACTGATCGGGGAAGAGGCTAGACTGCGCAGGCGCGTGATGTGGCGCTTCAAGGTTTAAAAGGAAGACCGCCATATACAGCGGCTTTCGTTGTAGCGCCATCGTTGGATGGACTGAGTCGGAGCGGGACGGCTTTGGCTCAATCAGGCTTCAGCGAGAAACAGGTAGAGGCGAGGGTAGGTTCCGGTAAGTTTCTGTCTTTCTTTTCTTTTGTTCAGACTAGAGAATATGCCAGGCAAGATGTTGGAATGCTCCTCTTGCAGGATGTGGGAAGTCAGGGAGACCTCTGGTGTCCCTGACAACGATACCTGCTAGAAGTGCATCCAGCTGCAGCTCCTATCAGACCGCGTTAGGGAACTGGAGCAGAAGCTGGATGACCTCCGGATCATTCGGGAGACTGAGCAGTTTATAGACAGTAGCTTCCGGGAGGTAGTTACACATAGGGAAAAGGGCACAGGTAATTGGGTTACTATCAGCCGAGGAAGGGGAAAGGGCAGGTAGTGCAGGGTTCCCCTGTGGTCACTCCCCTCCAGAACAGGTATACCGATTTGGATACTGCTGGCGGGGGGAGGGGGGGAATGGCTTACCTGGGACAAGCTGCGGCAGCCGGATCCCTGGCACTGATTCTGGTTCTGCAGTGCAGAAGGGAGGAAGGAAGAAGAGGGGAGTGGTCGTGATAGGGGACTCCATAGTCAGGGGTATAGACAGGAGATTCTGTGGTCGTGATAGAGACATCCCGGATGCCAGGGTCAGGGATGTCTCTGATCTCATGCACAGCATTCTGAAATGGAGAGTGATCAGCCAGATGTCGTGGTATACATCGGTACCAACGACATAGGTAGAAAGAGTCAGGAAGCCCTGAAAAGTGAATACAGAGAACTTGGTAGGAAGTTGAAAAACAGGACATCGAGGGTAGTAATCTCTGGATTGCTGCCTGTGCCACGTGCCAGTGAGGGTAAGAGTAGAATACTCTTGCAGATGAACACGTGGCTGAGAAACTGTTGTAGGGGACAGGGTTTCAGATTTCCAGATCATTGGGACCTCTTCTGGGGCAGGTGGGTTCTGTACATGAGAGACGGGTTACACCTGAACTACAAGGGGGCCAATATACTTGCAGGGAGGTTTGCTAGTGTTATTGGGGAAGGGTTTTAAACTAGATTTGCAGGGGGATGGGAAACAGAGTGCCAGAGTAGATAGTGGAACAGGGATAAAAATAAATGATGTTAGTATTTCATGCAAAGTCACAAACAGTAAGGTTGTGTGTGGTGGTAATAATCTTCTGAGGTGTGTATATTTGAATGCGAGGAGTATTGCGGGAAAGGCAGACGAGCTGAGGGCCTGGATTGACACGTGGAATTATGACATCATAGCCATTACTGAAACTTGGCTACAAGAGGGGCAGGACTGGCAGCTCAAATGTTCCAGGGTTCCGATGTTTCAGACGTGATAGAAGCAGAGGGGTGGCTTTGCTAGTCAAGGAAAGTATTACAGCAGGACAGATTAGAGGGCTTGTCTACTGAGGCCATATGGGTGGAGCTGAGAATCAGGAAAGGTATTTTAGATAAGAGATATTAAAAGTTTTTTGTTTTTGTTTTTGTATCTGTATTTACTAAGGAAACTGGAATGGAGTCTATGCAAACAAGGCAAACAAGTAGGGAGGTCATGGAGCTTATACAGATTAAAGAGGAGGAGGTGCTTGCTGTCTTGAGGCAAATCAGAGTAGATAAATCCCCAGGAACTGACAGGGTATTCCTTCGGTCCTTGCAGGAGACTATTGTTGAAATTTCAGGGGCCCTGGCAGAAATATTTAATATGTCGACATCCACGGATCAGGTGCCGGAGGATTGGATGATAATTCATGTAGTTCCATTGTTTAAAAAAGGCTCAAAATGTAAGCCGGGAAATTATAGGCCAGTAAGTTTGACATCGGTAGTAGGTGAATTATTGGAAGGAATACTAAGAGGTAGGATCTACAAGTATTTGGATAGACAGGGACTTATTAGAATTTTTCGAGGAAGTTACCAGGGAAGTAGATGAAGGGAAGGCAGTGGATGTTGTATACATGGACTTCAGTAAGGCCTTTGACAAGGTCCCGCATGGGAGGTTAGTTAGGAAGATTCAGTCGTTAGGTATACACGGAGAGGTAGTAAATTGCATTAGACATTGGCTCAATGGAAGAAGCCAGAGAGTGGTAGTGGAGGATTGCTACTCTGAGTGGAGGCCTGTGACTAGTGGTGTGCCACAGAGATCAGCGCTGGGTCTATTTTTATTTGTCATCTATATCAATGATCTGGATGATAATGTGACACTTTGGATCAGCAAATTTGCTGATGATACAAAGATTGGAGTTGTAGTGGACAGTGAGGAAGGTTTTCAAAGTTTGCAGAGGACTAGGACTAGTTGGAGGAATGGGCTAAAAATGGCAGATGGAGTTTAATGCGGACAAGTGTGAGGTATTCGGAAGGTCAAACCAAGGTAGAACATACAGGGTAAATGGTAGGACACTGAGGAGTGCAGTAGAACAGAGGGATCTGGGAGTACACATACATAATTCTCTAAAAGTGGCACCACAAGGAGATAGGGTCGTAAAGAGAGCTTTTGTTACATTGGCCTTTATAAAACAAAGTGTTGAGTATAAGAAGTTGAATGTAATGGTGAGGTTATGTAAGACATTGGTGAGACCGAATTTGGAGTAATGTGTGCAGTTTTGGTCACCTAATTACAGGAAGGATATTAATAAGGTTGAAAGAGTGCTGAAAAGGTTTACAAGGAGGTTGCCGGGATTTGAGAGACTGAGTTACGGAGAAAGGTTGATCAGGTGAAGACCTTATTCCCTGGAGCGTAGGAGAATGAGGGGTGATTTGATAGAGGTGTATAAAATTATGTTGGGTATATATAGAGTGGATGCAAGCAGGCTTTTCCACTGAGGCTAGGGGAGAAAAAAAACAGAGGTCATGGGTTAAGGGTGAAGGGGGAAAGTTTAAAGGGAACATTGGGGCGGCTTCTTCACACAGAGAGTGGTGGGAGTGTGGAATGAGTGTGAATGTGGGCTCACTTTTGACATTTAAGAAAAACTTGGACAGTTACATGGATGAGAGGGGTTTGGAGGGATATGGCCCAGGTGCAGGTCTGTGCGACCAGACAGAAAAATGGTTCGGCACAGCTAAGAAGGGCCAAAAGGCCTATTTCTGTGTTGTAATGTACTGTAATGTTCTATGGGTCTATGGTTCTAATAATAATAACAACATCTGCCCATCAATCGACTTACTGACACAATGTGAAAAAAACTGGTCGTATTGGCCGTTGGTTTGGCATGCTTGACATAATTTGGGCATTATAGAAAACTAATTGGGCAACTCTGATATATTCTAATCCTTTCATTGGACAACAGGACTGGCAGGACAGTATTTCATGTAGATATAATCAAGGCGCCGGAGTATTTGTCAGAAACAAATTCTATAATATCTTGGGACTGGGGACAACAAAAACTGTTCTGAAAATGATTTATCAGAGATATACCTTCTAAGAAGTACCTGAAATGCCGGATTGCCAGGTATAGCGCTAACAGTTCCCGGTCGAAAGCACTATATTTGAGCTCGGGTGGTCGTAGGTGTTTGCTGAAGAACGCCAGGGGTTGCCAGCGACCCTCGATGAGTTGTCCCAGCACTCCACCGACTGCCGTGTTGGATGTGTCCACTGTGAGGGCGGTAGGGACGTCCGTTCTGGGGTGCACTAGCATTGCGGCGTTTGCCAAGGCTTCTTTGGTTTTAACGAAAGCGGCTGCGGTCTCTTCGTCCCAGGCAATGTCCTTGCCCTTACCCGACATCAGGGTGAACAGGGGGTACATGATTCGGGCTGCTGAGGGGAGGAAGCGGTGGTAGAAATACACCATACTCACGAATTTCTGCAGGCCTTTGATTGTGTTGGGTCGGGGGAAGTGGCGGACTGCGTCAACCTTGGCGGGCAGAGGGGTTGCCCCGTCTTTAGTAATCCTGTGGCCCAGGAAGTCGATGGTGTCGTGCCCGAACTGGCATTTGGCCGGGTTGATTGTTAGGCCGTATTCACTCAGTCGGGCGTAGAGTTGACGGAGGCGGGACAGATGCTCCTGACGACTACTGCTGGCTATGAGGATGTCGTCCAAATAGATGAAAGCGAAGTCCAGGTCGCGTCCCACTGCGTCCATTAACCGCTGGAACGGCTGTGCGGCATTCTTCAGGCCGAACGGCATTCGGAGGAACTCGAAAAGGACGAACGGGGTGATGAGTGCCGTTCTGGGGACGTCGTCCGGATGCATCGGGATTTGATGGTATCCCAGGACGAGGTCTGCCTTGGAGAAGATCCGTGCGCCGTGCAGGTTTGCTGCAAAGTCCTGAATGTGCGGCACAGGGTAGCGGTCCGATGTTGTAGCCTCGTTCAGCCTGTGGTAGAGGCCGCATGGTCTCCAGCCCCCTGTTGCTTTGGGCACCATGTGCAGGGGGGATGCCCATGGGCTGTCGGACCGCCGTATGATCCCCAATTCCTCCATCCTCTTGAACTCCTCCTTCGCCAGTCGGAGCTGGTCCGAGGGAAGCCTTCGAGCAAGGACGTGGAGGGGTGGTCCCTGGGTCGGGATGTGGTGCTGTACTCCGTGTCTGGGCATGGTTGCAGAACCGATGAGAAATCCGCCAGGACTCTGGTGAAGTCGTTGTCGGACAGCGTGATGGAGTCTAGGTGTGGGGCCGGCAGCTGGGCTTCACCCAAAGAGAACGTTTGAAAGGTCTCGGCGTGGACCAGTCTCTTCCCTTGCAGGTCCACCAGTAGGCTGTGAGCTCGCAAAAAATCAGCCCCCAGGAGCGGGTGGACTGAGATGGCCAGTGTGAAGTCCCACGTGAACCGGCTGGAGACGAACTGTAGCCGCACCGTACGGGTGCCGTTGGTCCTTACTGTGCTGCTGTTCGCGGCCCTCAGGGTGGGACGCGGTTCTCTGTTGCGGGTGTCGTAACTCGTCGGAGGTAAGACGCTGACTCGGCTCCGGTGTCGATCAAAAAGCGGCGTCCCAACTGCTTTTCCCTGACATACAGGAGGCTATCCCGATGGCCAGCCACCGTAGCCATCAGCGGCGGCTGGCCCTGGCATTTCCCGGGAAATTGCAGGGCGTGCTACAGCTGTGGGCTTCTGCGCCCCACCGCTGGTGGTAGCAACATCATTGTTCGTTGGTCTCCTCTCTCCTGTCTCTGGGGTTAGTAGGCTCTGCAGCCGGGTCTGGTCTGTTCTGCTGCAGGGAGCGTGGCTTGGTGATCAGTGCGACGGACGCCCCACTCTCCTTCTTGGCTTTCCACAGCACGTCTGCCCGGGCCGGCACCTTCCGGGGATCGCTGAAATCCGCGTCGGATAGCAGCAGGCGTATCTCCTCGGGCAGCTGCTCTAGGAACACCTGCTCTAACATGAGGCAGGGCCTGTGTCCTCCAGCCAGGGCTAGCATCTCGTTCATCAAAGCCGACGGCGGCCTGTCTCCCAAACTATCCAGGTGCAGTAAGCGGGCAGCTCGCTCGCGCCGTGAGAGTCCGAAAGTCCTTATGAGCAAGGCTTTGAATTCTGTGTATTTGCCGTCCTCCGGGGGCGACTGTAGGAACTCCTCAAACTGGGCGGCTGTCTCCTGGTCGAGGGATCTCACTCCCTAGTAGTAACGTCTGGGATCCGCGGTTATCTGCCGAATGTGGAATTGGGCTTCTGCTTGCTGGAACCATACGTGAGGTTGCAGCGACCAGAAGCTTGGCAGTTTTAACGAAACTTTGTGAACAGATACGGCGTCGTTCATCTCCGGTCCAAATATCGTTTGGGCCGTCGGGGTCACCAATTGTAGCGATGTGCTACACACAGTGCTGAAATAACGACACGCAGTCGGTGAGCTGCAGTTGCAAAAGAGATTTATTCAAACTTCTCGGCCTCGCTTTAAAGCCTTCCTGTTCCCGCCCTCCCCGGGAATGCTGTAGGGGGCGCATATTCACAGTATATGAATATATATATCCCCTTTTTGGGACCGGCCTCAATGCCGGCGCGCGCCTCTTTGTGAGCAGGTTCGAGAGTGCTGGGAAGTGGGTCGCCACATGCTCACATTAAGTAGTCGGCTCTGTAGATAAAACACAAGTCCGATTGTAAAGTTTGTTGAGAGTTCAAATAAATGTTGATGTCATTCAAATTTCCGTGAACATAACCATAGATTCAGGCAGCTTGGTGCGAGAACGCTAGTAACTTGTCATTTCCGGTTACTTCAGCAAAATTAACTGAGTTAACTGGGACACATGTGCCAACGAATGAAGACTCGCTAATGAGATCTTCACGTGAGCAGAGACTGCATTGAAAAATGACAACCACCCCAGAGACGCTGGTATGATTTTTCTTCCACTGGTTTAGTTCTATTACAATTCACACATTAACTCTGGAACACGAGTGGACTTTCTCGTTGAGAACCTGAGCAATATGTCGAGAACATGGAAAACCCGTGACTGTTAAAGTGAGTTAGAATAAGTGTAACATCCATTGTATTGGTGTTTTTCGAATTCCTTTTCGTTCTGGAAAAGCGTGGTCCTTTACAAAAACGGATGTTTAAAACGGTTGACAAACGATAATATCGTCTGACCTATAAATGGACATGTTAAGCAGCTGACTTAGATGAGTTCTGATGCAGTTGCGACGTGTAAATACAAGCAGGCATTTCTTCCACTGAGGTTTGGTGTCTATACCCAATCTAGAACCAAGGTCATTTTAAGATAAGAGCTCCTGATCTTTGCATGGATGTGCAGAAACTGGTTGGAGTTCAAAGGCGGTTACTAAAATACTCTCAGGACTGAATGGCTTACCAGATGAAGAGCATTTAATGGCTATAACTACAGCTTTATTGCCAATCGGTTTGATTCTACTTTTTAATGCTTTAATAGTCAGTCGTATTATCGCGGCAAACAGAGTTAACCGGGGGCTCAGGAACAACAGAGAGAAAAGAATGATCCAGAGGTGGAGAACCGGAGAAAGTAAATAATTCTGTTGTTCGCTCTATCGGTGAATTTCATACTGTTGTGGAGTATTTGTTCATGTTGCAGTTTCTCTGTACCTGCAATAAGACGTGTATCTACACTCTGTCACAGCGGAAATTCATGGAGCAGTTGAAAGATGGACTCAAACACCTGCTGACATAAGTGGCCTCTGTGTAGATAAAACCATATGCTCATGTAGCCTCGTGAGAGTACGTTAGTGATCTGTCATTTCCGGTTAGTTCAGCAACAGTAATTTAGTTCACAGGCGCAGATGTTCCAACGAATGCGATTGTCCCTATGCGATTGTCACATTAGCACAATCTCTATTTGAAAACATTGTATTCCTGCCGGAATCTGAGTCAACGACCCAGAAGATGCTGGTATGATTTTTTTCCCCAATGATATAAATTTATTTCTATTCACGGACCACGAGTGAATATCCTTTTTGACAACTGAAGCAATATGTCGTCGACATGAAAAATCTGTGACAGATAAAGCGAGCTAGTATAACTATCACTTCAATTGTACTGGCGTAAGTACTATTTCTAATGTCTTTTCGCTTAGGAAGCGCGCAGTTCTTCACAAAAACTAGTTTAAAATGTCTGGCAAATAAAACTGTCGTTTGACCTGTAAATGGTTTAGAAGTCTGACTCCATGAAGTTATTACCATAGATGAAGTTGTGGAGTAAAGCAATGCTTCTCTGTACAATGAAGCACTGCTAAATAATGTTTTATTTTCGGGTTTAGGATAAGAAGTGATTTATGTCATCGAAGCTGTTGATTCTACTAATTACACCGCACCGAAAACTAGATGCACAGAAAGTTCCTGACTCTCTGCAACTCCGATGTGGACAAGTCTCTGGACCTCTTGTTTCTTCTTCCTGAAACCAATAAACAGTTCCTTGGTAATATTGATATTACCACAATATTGATATTGGGAAACAGGTTTTTGTTGGGGAACCACGCCTCCAGATTTTTTTTTTCTTCCTGCTGTCTGCTGATACCACAACAACTTTGATTCCACCTACGACAGTAGCTTCGTCATCAAATTTGATTATGGCACTGGAGCTCCGATTATCCATACAGACAAATCGATAAAGCTAGTAGGGCAGGGAGGCTAAGCACGCAGCTTTGTGGTTCACTTATGCAGATGGAGATTGTGGAAGAGATGTTGTTGCCAATCCCAGCAAGCTAGGATCTGCAAATGAGGAAATCTAGGATATCATTTACACATTGTGCTATTGATTTCAAGACCTAGAAACTGACTAACACGGTGTTGAATTCATTACTGTATCGATAAACGCCATCCTTTATCTGACATAGAAAAGCGCAGAACAGAAAACGACTTTTCAGCCGACCTAGCTCGTAGAAAACTGTTTAACCTGCCTTTTCCGTCGCCAAGCACCCCGACCATAGACCAACCATACACTTACCATCCACGGACCTATTTAAACTTCCCTTAAATGTTGAAATGGAGCTCGCATGCACCTCTTACGCTAGACTCTGGTTCCACACTCTCAGTACACACTGAGTGAAGAAGTTTATTCTCTTGTTCCCCTTAAACTTTTCATCTTTCACCATGAACCCGTGACCTATTGTTCTAATCCCACCCACCCTCACTGGAAAAAAGCCTGCTTGCATTTAGTCTATCCATTCACATTGTAATTGTGTATAGCTCTCTTAAATATTCCCTCAATCTTCGGTCAGTCCTAACCTATTCAAGCTTACTGTATAACTCAGGTCCTCCAGACCCAGTAACATTGTTGAAAATTATCTTTCCTATTTCAATCTTATTTACAATTTTCCTGTAGTAAGTGGCCAAGACTGCAAACATCACTAAAATAAAGCCACTCTAACATCTTACACAACATAACATCGCAAATCCTGTACAATCTGAAGGCGAATTTGCCAGAAGCATGAAGTCCCAATGTACTTGTGCTGCCACTTGCAATGAACTGTAGACATGAATTCCCAAACCTATTTGTCCAACCCCACTCCTCGGTGACATAGCTTTCAATGTGTAAGTCCTTCTCTGGTTGGTCCTCCGGAAGTGCTACACCTCACAGTTGTCTATTAAATTCCATCTGGCATTTTTCAGTCAATTCTCCTACAAGTCCAGACCTCGCTTCCAGCTGTGATGGTCTTCCTCACAATCAACTACACCCCCAATATTGGAAACATCCGTAAAGTTGCTGAGCCACTTAAACATATGTGTCAGTCACTGAGGACTGTGGAATGTGAGCGAAGGTTCCAGACAGCTGTGACGAAAAGTTTTCTGAAGGACGGTAGTCGGGTTTCGGTGCATTGGCGGGAGCTGCCTAGCAAGGAGACTCTGCAAGGAGAGTCCGCGTTGCAGGAAGTGCTTTATGCAGATGATCGGCTCCAGGGAGAAGGGCCAATACTCCTGAGTGAGAGGCAGTTCGTTCGAGATGGTCGTCGACGGAAGTTCGGAATGTGGCGGGTGCGATCACAGACACCGTGGGTCCAACACATGAGTAAAGACAACTCCAGTATGAACTTCAAGATTAACTATAATGGGCCCTTTTGTTTTCCTGTAACTTCGTTAAAATTGGGATTTTGTGAATAGACCTTCTTTATAATTTTATGCTAGTGTACGACTTGTCATTTCCACAGAACGATAACTTTTATGGTAGTAGTTAAGAGCATTTTCTCAAATCCAGTTTCCTTTAATACCAGCATCATGGCGTTACTGTTCGGTTGTAGCCCAAAGTCAAATATGATTTATGAAAGGTGGATTTCTCACCCCTGTGTTCCGTGGCTGTGAGCACAGATAGCTAACGAGTTACGTTGTATACGAACCTCGTTGAGAGCGATACACACATCATCTGGATCATTCATGCAGGTGACAAAATGCAATGGATCCAGCATTGATATTTGCGGCACTCCACCAGTCACAGGCCTCCAGTCGAACACTTGATTATTTATACCATTCTATGGTTCCTCCCACAATGCCAATGTCTAATCCATTTTGCCCCATTTCGACTGCTGGACGTCTGAATATTCCTAACCAATCTCCCATGTGGGACCGTGTCAATATTGAAAATACTGACACATATTTGAAAATACGACTGCAAAAAACAATTGAAAATCTCCCCCATCTCCTTTGGCTCCACACATGTATTGCCATTCTGAACTCCCAGAACACAAATGATGGTGCTTGCAATCCTTTTGCACTTAACAGATCTCTACAAACCCTTAGGATTTTCCTTCGCTTTTTCTGCCAGTGTTACCTCAATATCACCTCCCAGAAAATGAAATGTTATCAGTTCCTCCGCTTCTACGGAGATTGAGATAGACCAGGCTCCCTCCACCCTACGTGCTTTTTATAGGTGCACCGCTTCGAAAGAGATTGAGATAAGCGAGGAACCGCGCATCTTAAAAGAATTTTATAGGCGCACCATGGTCAAGTGCCCTGACAAGATGCATCGATATCTGAATGGGATCTGCTGAGCATCGGATCGCAAGTCCACATAAATGACTGTGAGTACGGCTCAGAAGATGACAGGGGCCTTTCCGCCATCTATCAGGAGCATTTATTGGAAGCGTTGCATACGCAGGGTGTTAGTATTATTAAGAAATCCGTTAAGCATCCTCTTTGGCTTTCTGCTATCAGGGAGGAGAATCTGATGTATAAAGTGCAAGAACGTTCTGGATGGGAAACAGTTTCTCCCCTCCGACTATTCGGCTTCTGAGCACCGTGCCACATTGCATTTGAAGTGTCTCTGCTTAATCTGTTCTGTGCGTTCCAATAATTAATTTTATCTCGTTAAGCAGCCTTATATGTCGCACCTTATCAAATGTCTAATGAAGTCTAAGTAAATGTCATGCACTGTCTCTCATTTATCCAACCAGAACTCAAGGAGATTTGTCAGGCAAGTTTTCCCTCCATGGAAACTATGTTGACTTTGACATCCTTTCTCTTGCCTTCCTCCCTTGCTAAAGAGTGAAGTAACATTGGCAATTTTCCAGTGCTCTTGGAGCATGCTAGAATCAGGTGATTCTTGAAAGATCATAAATAAGACATCTGCTTTCGCATCAGTAAAATCTCTCAGGTCTCTGGAATGTAGTCCACCTGGTCCAGGTGACTGGTCCACCTTGAGTCCTTTCAATAGGCATAGCACTTCGTTCCCTTGTAATAGCAATGACACTCATTCCTGCTCACTGACACTCAAAGACCTCTAGCACAGAACTAGTGCCTTCCACAGAGAAGACTGATGCAAAGTAGTCATTACCTTCATCCGCCATTTCTTTGTTTCCTATTACTACCTCAGCAGTATCATTTGCCAGTGGTCCAATAGAAACTCGCACCTGCCTTTTACTCTTTATGTTACTGAAAAAAACCAACCTTATCCTACTTTATATTATTTACTTGTTTGCTCTCATATTTCATCTTTTCCCTTCATATGGCTTTTTAATGTGCCTTTTTAGAATATTAAAGAACATCCCACTCAGCCTGGCTGCATTATATGCAGTTCCCTTGGCTTCTATGCATTCCTTACCATCCCGTGTCTGCCACAGTTTCTGCTCGCTGCCATTTAAGAATAACTTCTTCTGAGACATATTTATCCTGAGCCTTGTAAATTGTTTCCAGAAACTTCAGCCACCTCTACTCTGCCGCCATCCCCGACACTATCCCCCTCCCATCCACCTCAACAAGCTTCTCTCTCATGCCGCTGTAATTCACTTTATTCCATTGTGATACTGACACAGCTGACCTGCTTAATCTCTCAAATTACAGTATGAATTCAATAAAATTCTGATCAGTGGCTCCTAAGGTTTCCTTTACCTTAAGCTATCAAATAAAATCTGGATTATTGCACAACACCCAATCTAATATATCCCTTTCCCCGAGTAGGATAAAGCTCAATGTTCTCTCAAAAGCTATCTCATAGGCATTCAACAAATTCCCTCTCTTGTGATCCGACGCCAACCTGATTTTCACAATCCCCTTGTATATTGATGTTCTCCTTTGCATTTATGACAGTACTGCTTTACATATCATTTCCCAGCTCCCCTTGCAATCTCAGCTCCACATCTTGACCACCTCGGTCGCAAGGAAGCGCATGCATTGCTGAAATCGCGACAGCGCCTTCAGTCATCAAAGCGCCCCGTGACCCGGAAGCCAATCGACGGGCTGATATGAAGGGAAAGTATCGTGATTGTCCCGGGATGTGGAGTCACGTTGTGTCCGAACCTCACAGTAATTGACCTCCAGTCGTGGTTCGGGCGACGGTGCCGAATAACCGTCACCTGGAGCCACGCTCTGACCTGCTTCCGATTCTGCAAGTCTTTCGTTCACTGAGCACTTGCGCGTTTCCGGAACTGTCTGCGATCCTGCCGCATGAGCAAATGATTCCTTAGTCATGGTCGGCGAATTCTAGAACGAACGAGAAAGTTTTCATGTCCTGGAAATCCAAAGCAATGCACACAAAACGCTGGAGGAACTCAGTATCACAGGCAGCATCTAAGAAAGAGAAATAAAAGCTGACGTTGTGGCCTCTGTCCTTCCTGGGCCAAGCGCTGGAGAAGAGAGAATCTGATACAAGAAGTGTATGGGCCATAGGAGAGAGGTAGATGTGGTTGGGGGGGGGGGGGGAGGAGTTGATCCAGGGAGAAGTAACAGGTCAGAATGGGAAAGAGAGGAAAGTGGGGGGGGGATTTTTATTTACAAGATAGAGAAAACGAAATTCATGCCATCAGGTTAGAAGCTACCAAGACGGAATAACGGTTTTGCTGCTCCACCTTAAGGGTGGACTCATGTTGGGAAAATTGAAGGCCCTGGATCGACACATGGGAATGGGAATGGGAAGAGGAATTAAAATATTTGGCCACCCAGGAAGTCCCACTTGTGGAGGATGGTGTGAAGGCGCTTGTCGAAGTGTTCCCTTAATTAATGAGGTCACACTCCGGAGTGAGGATCAACACCTTATATTATGTCTTGGTACTCCTCAACCTGATTACCGTTTATGTCTACTCATTTGAACCATGGTCCAAATAAGTCAGGTTCGTATCATTTTTACCCAGTTAAAACCTTTGGAGATTGTGACTGTTCTCTGAAAGCTGAGGTCCATAAGGCACATTGTCAATGGATGTCCTGGACGGAGATGATGTTAATTTTAGGTTTATTTTTCGGCAATTGATAATGATGAGGATGAAAAGGCAATTGACCCCTCAGTGAATTGGGCAAACACTTCAAAATTTGGCTGAGTGGTGTCATAACAACAGACTCTCACTCAATGACAGCAAGACCAAGCAGCTAACTGTGGACTTCAAGAGAGGAAAACCAATAGTCCATGAACCAGATCTCACCGGAGATGAAGAGGATCAATAACTTTAAATTCCTGGATGCCACATTCTCCGTTGGGCCAGACATCTAAATGACATCACAACGAAAGCATGACACTGTCTCTATTTCCTTAGAAGGTTTGGAGACTTAGCGAGACAAGTCTTAGCATGACCTTGACTAACTTCTGCAGATTTGTAGTGGAAAGTGCATTGATTAGCTACATTACATCTTGATATGGAAACGCCAAAGCCTTTCAATAGAAAATCCTACAGAAGGTGATGGATTCCTCGCTGTACATAACAGTTTAAAGCCTCGCAAACATTGATTAATCTACATGAAACACTGTCATTGGAAATCAACTTCTATCATCAAAGATCCTCACCACCCAGACCATGCTCTTTTCCAGCTGCTGCCATCAGACAGAAGGTGCAAGTGCATCAGGACTTACACCACCAGTTTTATAAACAGCTATTACCCCTCAGCCATCAGGCTCTTGAACAGAAGTGAATAATTATACTCATTTATTGAAATGTTACCACCACCAACCATCTCACTTTAAGGACACTTCATCTTGCCTTTCAAGTTCTTGTATTTTTTTATTGTTGTTTATTTATAGTTGCATTTCAATAGCTTTAGACCTCTATGCTTTTGTCGTCATTAATCCTGTTTACAAGAATTATTCTGCAGATTTTCTGAGTATGCGCGCTGGCAAAGGCATCTCAGGGTTGTTTGTGGACACATGATAATAAATTTTACTTTGGACTTTTGAACACGGAACCTATATTTCTGTTCCGAGATCCTGATCCTTAGATCTAGATAGCTGGAGCTCAGCAGTGTCTGAGAGATCCATCTGCTCCCATTCCCCGCACCCCACCCCCTTTGCGATACCAACCCCTCATTTTCGACTGGTTTTGAAAGGGCGATGGCTGCTTCATTGTCCAGAGACTCCAACTAACAAGGTAACCGAAATTCTGGAGGAAATGTGCAGGCCAGGTAGCATATATGGAAAACAAAAGTACTGTCGACGTATCGGGCTAAAGCCCTTTGCAGGGTTGCTGAGCTCCTCCAACATTTTGTGTGAGTTTCTATCATTTCAAGCATCAACAGAAGGTTCCTTGTTTGTAACAAGATAGACATCTATTCTTCACGCACTTAAGTATGTGCATGCACGACAGAAATAGCTCCAGCTCGGTCGCTGATCAGCAGAAAGCTCCTCGGGGCCTATGTACAGATCGTGGTGTTGAGGGAGAAATTATGGACCGGGACTGTCCTGGCGTGCGGAGCCACGGTGCTACCGGAGCCCGCAGTAATTGTCCCTCAATCGCGGTTTGGACGCCGGTGCCGAACAAATCCCTGCCAAATCTTTGACTCCCTGTTGTCGGTTCTCCAAGAGCCTTTCAGTCATCGAGCACATGCGGGATATTCGGGAAAATCTGTGCCCTTTACCGATGCGCATTTGATCACCCGGTCACAGGCGGCGAATTCTGGAACGAACAGTTTAACGTCTGCAGATGATGGAAGTCCAAAGCAACTCACCAACACGCTGAAGGAACTCAGCAGCTCAGAAGAGGGAATATAGACGCTCCTCCTCCTCATTCTTGTGCTAAGATGGGAAAAATCGATGGACATGGGGGAACGTGAATGGAAATTGGAATTAAAATACTTGGCCACCGTGCAGTCCTACTTCTGGATGATATTGTGGAGGCGTCCTAAGAAGCGGTCCCCATATAGATAACGCCCAACTCTTCATAGTCTGATTGGGTAGCTTCCAATCTGATGGCTTGAATTTATAATTTCTTCTTCAACTGGTAAATAAATTCCCTCTTTCTCCTTCCTCTATTTCACACTCTGACCTGTTCCTTCTTCTGACCTACCTATTACGTCCCCTGTGTCCCATCCTCCTTCCTTCTCCCCTATGATCCATTCTCCTCTGCAGTCAGATTTATTCTTCTCCAGCACTGTACATTTCCCACCAACCCGGCCTCACCAATTACTTTCCAGCTAGCTTCTTTCCGCTCCTCCAATCTTTTTTTTAAAATTCTGGCATCGTCCATCTTCCTTCTCAGTCCTGAAGAACTGTCCTGACGCGAAACGTCGAATCCTTATTGTTGTCCATAGACTCTACCAGAGGTGCTGCATTCTGGAACAAGGAGGTCTCTGGGTAAGCAAGGTGCCATTATCTAAGTCTACAGGAACAAGTTCGATGCCACATGCCTGAAACACAGTCAATGCTTTTATGTAGAAAACTCAGCAGCTACCTTAACGCAGCAAGCTCCCACAAACAATGCAGTCAGTATAATAAACATTCTCTGTTTCAACAGCCAACTTCCAACCCACTTACAAATGTAGATATTAAACACATGAGAACAGGCAGGTGCTGGAAATACAGAGAAACTTAGACAAAGTGCTCCAGGAACACAGCAGGTCAGGGTGCATTTAAGCAGATGAATAACCAGTCTAGACATGTGGAAAGGTTACAGCCCGAAATGCTGGCTGTTGAACACTCTCCATGTGTTGTATTTGTCACTGAGCGATAGCGCAGAGCACACCGAGATAGCATCATGCAGGGTATTGAACTGAACATTACTGATAACTCTGCTTATATAGTTTGTGAACTCCTCCCAGTGGGAGTGGCTAACGGAGAGATATGGGAATAACACTGTTAACTACCACAACAATGTTAATATGTGGATGTTCTGTCCATGCACTTTCAGAAGGTCTTTGACAAACTGCCACACATGAGCTTTTGATTGACGTATGAGGCCCATTATGTTACAGGAAATATACTAGCATGGATAGAACACCGGCTGATGAGCCGCACCAATCGAGATAGGATCCGGCCATTTGCATCTACAACCTTGGTGGGACAAAAGGTCTGGTCGTGGATTCGGTAATTGTTCCCCTTGTCGGTATTTGTTCGTGGCCTCCAATTCTTTACAAGCACTATATCCTCCTTTTAAAGGTAAAGAAGTAAGTCTGCACAAGACGGATAACTCCGGCAACAGTGAGGCTGGAGTGAATGGAATATATCAATTCCTTCTTTTCCATCAGGAGGCAATGCTGAGAAGTCCATGGGGGGGGGGGGGGGAATGCTAGATAATTCGTTGGGATTCGAGGTGTAATTATGTGTAAGCATTTGCAATTACCGCTTGGGGTCCACTGTTTTTATTGATACTGGGCCTTTACCAAGGAACTGCATGTATGATGTCAACAAAGTCCCTTCAGTGATGTCAGACACTACCCTTGGGCTTGTCTGAAAGCGGTGCCCAACGCCAAAGTGTAGACCGCGAAATGTGCCGCCTTTAATAACTAGTCAGTGTCCGGATCCGTCCATTTCTGGAAGTAGAAGTGATTTTGTTGTCTTGTAGTATTCTGGTTTTTATGACGTGTGTTAATCACTTGCAGGAGCATGTAGGCATGTCAATGTAGAAAAATAAGTAAATCTATTTCGGTAAGTATATATATTGCATTACTGTAAGTAAGTGTAATAAAATTATATATCTAATTTTAAACTATATATACAGTATAGAACTATTATATAATTCAACTATTATATGCTAGTTAAATTAAAAATAGCGGAAAACATGAACACTATATATTTTTTAAAGTTAGTTCGTATTCACGTGTTTAATGTCCATTAAGGAATTGTATGGCAGAGGGGAATAAGCTGTTCCTGAATCATTGATGTTGCGCCTTAAGGCTTCGGTACCTTCTCACCCTCTTGCTGATGGTTTAATGAGAAGAGGATATGTCTTGGCTGATGAGGGTCGTTCATAATGGCCGCTGCCTTTCTGAGGCATCGCTGCTTGAAAATATGTTGGATACTCCAGAGGCTAGTACCCAAGATGGAGCTGACTTATTTCACAACTTAGTGTAGCTTGTTTCAATCCTGTGCAGTTGCCCCTAAACCCCATACCAGGCAGTGATTCATCCTGTCAGAATGCTCTACATGATACATCTATACACGTTTCACGTGGTTTCGGTGACATGTCAAATCTCTTCACACTCCTCATGAAATATAGCCTCTGTCCTGCCTTCTTTATAGCTGCATCGATATGTTGGGTCCAGTTCTGATGCTTGTAGATCTTGACACCCAGAACCTTGACTATCCACTTCTGATCCCGCAATGACAATTAATTCGTGTCCTTCGTCCTACCCCTCCTAAAGTCCACATTCAGATAACGTGGAGTGCAATGTTGTCAAGGCATCACTTAACCACCTGGTATACCTAGCTCCAATACGCCCTCGCGTCTCCATCTAAGATTTTACCAACAATTGTATCCCCAGAAAATTTAGAGATGGTACGTGAGCTATCTGTAGCCACAAAGTCAAAGGCATAGATTAGAGCAATGAGTTAACACACATCCCTGAGATACGCCGGTGCTGATCAACAGTGGAAATGATTTGCGCCGTTTGTGGTCTTCCGATTAGGAACGGTGGTGTTAAACACTGAACTATAGTCAACAAACAACATCCTAACGTAGGTATTCATATTGTCCAGCTGATCTAGGGCTGTGTGAAAAGATTATTATTGGAGAATTAACACTGCTATTAGTTCAATATACTATCTTAACTCCTACAACCAATCAGAATGAAGATTCCCACCGACGAATCAATTTGTTCTCTTTCTCTCTCTCTCTCTTGTCCTTTTACCTCGGAATCTTGCGTCTGTCCCCGCCGGTGAACCCAGGCCGGAGATGACACCAAACATCTGACCCTGCGTAGATGGAATCCGAAAAGAAACCGGAGCAACTGGAGGAAACCAACACAGTCACTGGAAGAATGTACAAACTCCGTACAGACAGCGTCGGGGTTTGAACTCCAGTCAGTAATTGCTGGCGCTGTAAAGCGATTGAACGACCGGTAGGCTGCCGTGCTGCTCAACTACCATAAACATTTACAAAACAGCAAAACAACGAACATAGAACATAGAATAGTACAGCACATTACAGGCCCTTCAGCCCACAATGCTGTGGCGACCCTCAAACCCTGCCTCCCATATAACCCTCCACTTTAACTTCCTCCATATACCTGTCTAGTAGTCTCTTAAACTTCACTAGTGTATCTGCCTCCACCACTGAATCGGACAGTGCATTCCACGCACCAACCTCTCTCTGAGTCAAAAAACATCCTCTAATATCCCCCTTGAACTGCCCTCCCCTTACTTAAAGCCATGTCCTCTTGTACTCAGCAGAGGTACCCGGGGGAAGACGCGCTGGCTATCCACTCTATCTATTCCTCTTATAATCTTGTACACCTCTATCATGTCTCCTCTCACCCTCCTTCTCTCCAAAGAGTAATTCCCTAGCTCTCTTAATCTCTGATCATAAACTATACTCTCTAAACCAGGCAGCATCCTGGTAAATCTCTGTACCCTTTCCAATGCTTCCACATCTTTCCTATAGTAAGGCGACCAGAACTGGACACAGTACTCCAAGTGTAACCTAAACAGAGTTTTACAGAGCTAGATCATTACATCTTAAACTCTATCCCCCGACTTATGAAAGCTAACACCCCATAAGCTTTCTTAACTACCCTATCTACCTGTGAGGCAACTGTCACGGCTCTGTGGACATGTAACCCCAAATCCCTCTGCTCCTCCACATTACCAAGTATCCTGCCATTTACTTTGTATTCTGCTTTGATGTTTGTCCTTCCAAAGTGTACCACCTCACACTTCTCCGGGTTGAACTCCATCTGCAACTTCTCAGCCCTCTTCTGCATCCTATCAATGTCTCTCTGCAGTCTTCGACAATCCTCTACACTATCTACAACAGCACCAACCTTCGTGTCGTCTGCAAACTTGCCAACCCACCCCTCGTCTAACCCTACATCCAGGTCGTTAATAAAAATAACGAAAAGTAGAGGTCCCAGAACAGATCCTTGTGGGACACTACTCGTCACAACCCTCCAATCAGAATATACTCCCTCCACCACGACCCTCTGCCTTCTGCAGGCAAGCCAATTCTGAATCCAGCTGGCCAAACCTCCCTGGATCCCATGCCTTCTGACTTCCTGAATAAGCCTACCGTGTGGAACCTTGTCAAATGCCATGCGAAAATCCATGTAGATCACATCCACTGCACTACTCTCATCTATATGCCTGGTCACCTCCTCGAAGAACTTTATCAGGCTTGTTAGGCACGATCTGCCCTTCACAAAGCCATGCTGACTGTCCCTGATCAGACCATGATTCTCTAAATGCCCATAGACCATATCACTAAGAATCTTTTCCAACAGCTTTCCCATCACAGACGTAAGGCTCCCTGGTCTATAATTACCTGACCTATCCCTACTACCTTTTTTGAACAAGGGGACAAAATTCGCCTCCCTCCAATCCTCTGGTACCATTCTCGTGGATAACAAGGACATAAATATACTAAACAAAAGCTCAGCAATCTCTTCCCTCGTCTCGTCGAGCTTCCTGGGGAATTTTCCGTCAGGCTCCGGGGACTTATTCATCCTAATGCATTTTAACAAATCCAGCTCCTCCTCTCTCTTAATATCAACATACTTCAGAACATCAACCTCACTCATATTGTCCTCACCGTCATCAAGTTCCCTCTCAGTGGTGAATACCGAAGATAAGTATTCATTGAGGACCTCGTTCACTTCCACAGCCTCCAGGCACATCTTCCCACATTTATCTCTAATCGGTCTACCTTCACTCCTGTCATCCTTTTGTTCTTCCCATAACTGAAGAATGCCTTGGGATTTTCCTTTACCCTACTCGACAAGGCCTTCTCATGTTCCCTTCTTGCTCTTCTTAGCCCCTTCTTAAGCTCCTTTTTTGCCACCATATATTCCTCTATAGACCCATCTGATCCTTGCTTCCTAAACCTCATGTATGCTGCCTTTTTCCACCTGACTAGATTCCCCACCTCACTTGACACCCATGGTTCCTTCACCCTACCATTCTTTAACTTCCTCACCAGGACAAATTTATCCCTAACATCCTGCAAGAGATCAATAAATATCGACCACATGTCCATAGTACATTTCCCTGCAAAAACTTCATCCCAATTCACACCCGCAAGTTCTAGCCTTGTAGCCTCATAATTATCCTTTCCGCAATTAAATAATTTCCTGCCCTCTCTGATTCTATCCTTTTCCATGATAATGCCAAAGGCCAGAGAGCGGTGATCACTGTCCTCCTGATGCTCACCCACTGACAGATCTGTGACCTGACCCGGTTCGTTTACTAATACTAGATCTAGTATGGCATTCCCCCTAGTCGGCCTGTCTACATACTGTGACAGGTATCTGTCCTGGACACACTTAACAAACTCTGCCCCATCTAAACCCTTGGAACTAATCAAGTGCCAATCAATATTAGGGAAGTTAATGTCACCCATGATAACAACCCTATTATTTTTGCTCCTTTCCAAAATCTGCCTCCCAATCTGTTCCTCGGTATCTCTGCTGCTACCGGGGGCCTATAGAATACCTCCAGTAGCGTAACTGCTCCCTTACTGCTCCTGACTTCCACCCATACTGACTCAAAAGAGGATCCTGCTACAATACCCACCCTTTCTGTAGCCGTAATAGCATCCCTGACCAGTAATGCCACCGCTACTCCCCTCCCTCCATCCCTTTTAAAGCACTGAAATCCAGGAATATTGAGAATCCATTCCTGCCCTGGTGCCAACCAAGTCTCTGTAATGGCCAGCACATCATAATTCCATGTAGGTATCCCAGCTCTCAGATCATCACCTTTGTTCCTGATGCTTCCTGCATTGATGCACACACACTTTAGTCCTTCTACCTTACCACCTTTACACCCTTTATTCTGCTTATCTTTTCTCAAATCCTCTCTATATGTTAGATCTGGCTTTACTCCATGCACTTCTTTTACTGTTCTATCGCTCCAGGTCCCATCCCCTTTGCAAATTCGTTTAAACCCTCCCGAACCATGCCAGAAAACCTAGCTGCAAGGATAATGCTCCCCCTCGAGTTCAGGTGCAACCCATCCAATCTGTACAGGTCCCACCTTCCCCAGAAGAGATCCCAATGATCCAAAAATCTAAAACCCTGCCCCCTGCACCAACTCCTCAGCTACGTATTCAACTGCCATCTCCTCCAATTCTTACCATCACTATCACGTAGCACTGGCAGCAATCCTGAGAACGCCACCCTTGAGGTCCTGTTCTTCAGCCTTCTGCCTAGTTCCCGAAACTCACACTTCATGACCTCATCCATCTTCCTGCTTATGTCGTTGGTACCAACATGTATCACGACTTCTGGTTGCTTTCCCTCTCGTACCAGGATGTCAGGCACCCCGTCAGAGACATCCCGGAACCTGGCACCCGGGAGGCAACAAACCATGCGGGTGTCCTTCTCACGTCCACAAAATCTCCTGTCTGTTCCCCTGACTATGGAGTCTCCAATGACGACAGCTTTCCTCTCCTTCGTCCCATCCTTCTGCACCACAGGGTCAGACTCAGTGCCAGAGGCCCTGCCACCGTGGCTCACACCTGTACGGTCGTCTTCGCCAACAGTATCCAGGACGGTAAACATTATTCAGGGGAATGGCTACAGGGGTGCTCTGCACTACCTGTCTACTCACCTTCGCTTTCCCCCCTCTGACTGTAACCCAACGACCTGCTTCCGGCAGCCTAGGTGTGACTACCTCCCTGTAGCTCTCATCTATGACTGCCTCATTCTCCCTTATGAGTCGAAGTTCATCCAGCTGCTGCTCCAGATTCCTCACATGGTCTTCCAGATCGCCCAGCCGCATGCACGTCTGGCAGATGTGACTCTGTCGGAGAGGGGAGTTCCCCCAAGACTGCCACATCTCACCGGACAGGCACATGACCGTCTCAGGAGGCATTGTAAAGACTAACTGGGAACAATGTTGTCCTCCGCCTCTTCTCGACGAAGCCTCTCGAGTCAAAGCCTCAAAGCTCACCTCCTTCACTGGCCCACTCATTCACTGGCCGTTTTCCACAGGCCAGTGAAAACAGGACGAATTTTTACACCGATTTCGGTAGGGATCGATTTTTACACGATTCCCCTGTCCAATCGTCACTCTCCACTGATCTCCTATCAGGTACTTATCCATGTAAGTGGGACAAGTGCTATACCTGTCCCTACACCTCCTCCCTCACCACCATTCACGGCCTAAAACAATCTTTCCAAGTGAGATGACTCTACACTGACCATGACTTTACCTCAACCACATTCCAAGATTCACTTTGACCTCCTTCTTCCAGTCAGCACCAGCGCCCACTTTTTACACTTTACCTGACAGTGTGTGTGGACTTTAAGACAGGAGGGTTTGGGGAATACAACACCTGCCGCAATGGCAGCTGCAGAATTCGGAGTGTTTCTGTTCCATTGACAGATGGGCTGAACGAGTTAAAATTAAGGGATCGATAATTCTCACCTCTTGTTTATTTCACTCTCCGTAAATTTATATTTACAGGGACATACTCCTAACACCGGTACCAAGACCGGGCCCGTTTACAGACCCGGAGTGGAACCGGAGCAGATATTCAGGCAATGGTTTACATCCCAAATCGAGAAGAAACGATAAAGTTCCTCCGTGAATCTATTCCTGGTGAAGGTAAGGGAGACACAGCAGGAGTGAATGTCTTTGCTATTAGAAAGGAAGAAAGTGCCAGACAAACTCAAATGTCTTAAGGTGGACAAGTCACCTGGACCAGATAGACTACATCCCAGAGTCCTGAGAAAAGTGACTGAAGAGATAATGGGTACATTGGTCACGATCCTCCAAGTATAACTTGATTCTAGCATGGTTCTGGAAGATGGAAATATAAAATTCTATTCTTTACAAGGAGAGTAAGGCAAAAGAAAGTAAATTTTTGGTCAGTTAGCCTGATCTCAGTTGTTGGGAAAGTATTGTAGTCTTCTATCGTGGATGAGTTTTCAAGATAATTGGAGACTAATAATAAAATAAGTCAGTGTGAGCATGGTTTCTGTAAAAGTTAATCGTGCCTGACAATTCTGTTAGAGGCCTTTGAGGAAGTGGAAAGGAGGGTGAGGAAATAAGAGGCAGTGGATATCTTTTTACTGGATTTTCAGAAGGCGTTGATAAGGTACCACACATGAATCTGCCGAACACGATAAAATCTTATGGCGTTACAGGAAAGATACTGACATAGACAGATGAATGGCTGACAGGCAGCAGGCAGCGAGTGGGAATGAATAAAGACTTTTCAGGTTGACTTCCAGTGACCAGTGGTGTCACTCAGGGGTCAGTATTAGGACTGCCACATTGTTGGTCAAAGATTTAGATAATGGAATTGATGACTTGTGGCAAAGTTTGCGGATGACGGAAAGATAGGTGGAGGGGTAGGTCGTGCTGAGGAAGCAATGCGATTGTAGCAGGGCTTGAACAAAATTGCTCTATGGGCTACTTTTGTGGAATATTATTTAAATAGGGAGAGAATTGAAATATCAGAGGTACAGGGCGCTTAGGGGCTCTCGTGCAAGTGTCCCAGAAGGTTATTTCGCAGGTTGAGACTGGTGAAGGAGGGAAATGCAATATTGGCTTTTCTTTGAATGGGACTAGAATATTCAATCAAGAAGATAATGCTTTATAAGAGACAAACCAGACCGTACTTGGTGTTTCATTAACGTTTTGGGTTTTCTCAGAAAGGAAGGGGGAATCTCATTGAAATCTACTGAGTGTTGAAAGAACTAGATAGCGTGGATGTGGAGAGCTTGTTCTGTGTGGTGGGGGTATCTGCACTACAGGGCACAGCCTCAAAGTTGAGTAGGGTATTTTTGAACAGAGGTAAGGAGGAATAGTTTGATCCATAGAGTAGTGAAAATGTGGAATACTCTGCCACAATCTGCAGTGAAGACAAAGTCTGTTCATATACTTAAGGTGGAAATTGATCACTCCCTGATCGATCAGGCCATGAGACCATCAAAGGATATGGAGAGAAGGCAGGTGTATGGGGTTCAGTGGGATCAGCCAT
Organism: Hemitrygon akajei; assembly: GCF_048418815.1. Classification (NCBI taxonomy): domain Eukaryota; kingdom Metazoa; phylum Chordata; class Chondrichthyes; order Myliobatiformes; family Dasyatidae; genus Hemitrygon; species Hemitrygon akajei. The sequence continues at coordinate 55,115,439 of NC_133131.1, forward strand.
GATGGAATGGCGGAGCGGAGTCGATGGCATGAATGGTCAAACTCTGCTCTTATACCTTATGGTTTTACCAAGTCACCCTCCATATCTTTTTACAATCAACACCACCCAAACATCCCATTTAACCTGTCTCCGTGCGGGTGGACATAAGGACCTCAGGAGCTCAGTATTCGCCGCGCGCGGCTGCTGCTGAATCAGCAGTGTTACTGTTCTGTCATTGCATGCGGTTAACCAGTTAAAATTAATGGGTCGGTAATTCTCATCTCGTGTTCATTTCATTCTCCGCACATTTATATTTATAGGGACTTTACTCCTAATCCCGGTCCCGGGAGCCGACCCGTTTACAGACATGGAGCAGAACCGGAGCAGACTCTCAGCCACTCATTTCAATCCCATGGCGCAAACAAGGGATAAAGTTTCTCCGAGAATTTGTTCCCGTTGAATGTGTGGAGATGGGACTTGGTCACCGTGTTGTAAAGTGAAACTATTCCGGATTCGTAACTGAGATAAACTCCCACCCTCCCGTGAATGAGACCGGCAGGGAGGTGGGACTCCGGGGGAGGGGAGAACATGGATCACGTCATAATTCCGTTGTAAAACGTCATAATACCGCAAGATGATCCAGAATCCGGTCTCCGGACTCAGGCCGACAGTTCCCTCCTTCTCCACAGATTCTGCGGCGACTCCCAGGCATCCATCTCGATTTCCGGCCACCTCCACCAACCAGTAACGTCTCCCCGTTGTGAATCTCTCCGATCCCAGTACACAGGCCCAGAAATTGAATCTCTTCCCGGTGTCAGGGAGATACCTCCGGGTCTCAGTCCATCACACACTCTTCCGATCCTCAGACACCTCTAGCTCCGGACCCGCCGGTTCCACATTTAGGGTAACAGAGACTGGAGGGAGAAGCGAAGATTTAGTCATAGAAACATAGCAACACAGAAAACGTGTAGCACAATACAGGTCCTTCGTCCCAGAAAGCTGTGCCGATCATGTCCTGACCTTTGAACTACCAAGGCTTAGACACAGCCCTCTATTTTTCTAAGCTCCATGTCGCCATCCAGGAGTCTCTTAAAAGACGCTGTCGTTTCCGTCTCCACCACTGCCGCCGGCAGCACATTCCACGCACTCGTTACACTCTACGTAAAAGAAAAAAGCTACCCCTGACCTTTCCTCTTTAACTACTTCCAAGCACCTTAAAATATGTTCTCTCGTTAGCCATTTCAAACCTGGGGAAAACCCTCTGACTATCCACACGATCAATGCCTCTATCTTGTACACCTCTATCAGGTCACCTCTGATCCTCCGTCACTCCAGGGAGTAAAGGCCGAGTTCACTCAACCTATTCTCATAAAGCATGCTCCACAATCAAAGGAACATACTTTTAAATCTCCTCTGCACCCTTTCTATAGTTTCCACGTCCTTCCTATAGTGAGGCGACCAGAACTGAGCACAGTACTTTAAGTGCAGTCCGTCCAGTGTCCTATATAGCTGCAGCATTACCTCTCGGCTCTTAAACCCAATCCCACGATTAATGAAGGTCAATTCACCGTACCCCTTCTTAACCACAGAGTCAACCTGCGTAGCAGCTTTGAGTGTCCTATGGACTCGGACCACAAGATCCCTCTGATCCCCCACACTGCCTAAAGTCTTGACATTCATGCTATATTCTGCCATCATATTTGACCACCAAAATGGAAAACCTCACACTTATCTGGGTTGAATTCCATCTGCTACTTCTCAGCCCAGTTTTGCATCCTATCAGTGTCCCACTGTAACCGCTGTCAGCCCTCCACACCATCGAGAAACACCCCCAACTTTTTTGTCATCATCAGATTTACTAACCCAGACCTCCACTTTCTCATGCAGGCCATTTAGAAAAGTGACAAAGCGTAGGGGTCCCAAAACAGATCCCTGAGGCACACCACTGGTCACCGACCTCCATTCAGAATATGATCCGTCTACAACCACTCTCTACCTTTTGTGGGCAATCCAGTTCTGGATTCACAAAGCGATGTCTCCTTGGATCCCATGCTTCCATTCTCAATAGGGTTAATCAAACTTTTCAACCGGTAGATCCTCATCTGTCACTAAAAATTCTTGGACCTCGTCATTTACCCTGTAAACATTAACGTGCGGCTGATAAGCTGTAATTTTCAATAATTTCACAAATCCATACAGGGTTTCAGTAAACAGCATGTCCTTCCTCCTGTTCTGACGAGCTTCCACCTGAAATAAATGAAAACACAAACCCAGTTAGACTTGGACTTACTGTCCACATCTTCAATTTCATCCACATCATTACAAAGTGTTGACACTTCCCAATCTGCATTGTATTCTGTGTACGTGTTTATTATGGTGGGAACTAGTCACGTGAGTGGGGGTGTGGTAAAGGGGAAGGAGATAAGTTACGTTTTTGTGCTTTGTTCTGGGCTGTTCTCAGCTAGGGCTGGGCGGATGTCAAATCTTTACTTGACCACCTCGTTTCAGCTTACTTTACGATTAATTACGCGACAGTTTCCTCCTTTGAAAATTGTATGTTTCTGATAAAGGATCAAATACATAGCTTCAACATTTTGGAACATGATTGTTGGAGTGATAGGAGGGCGCGTCATAGAAGTGTAATAATCTGTACGAGGCTGCCAGCAGCGGTAATTGAGTTGTTGGAATTAGATAGATAGATAGATAGATAGATACTTTATTCATCCCCATGGGGAAATTCAACTTTTTTCCAATGTCCCATACACTTGTTGTAGCAAAACTAATTACATACAATACTTAACTCAGTAAAAAATATGATATGCATCTAAATCACTATCTCAAAAAGCATTAATAATAGCTTTTAAAAAGTTCTTAAGTCCTGGCGGTAGAATTGTAAAGCCTAATGGCATTGGGGAGTATTGACTTCTTCATCCTGTCTGAGGAGCATTGCATCGAAAGTAACCTGTCGCTGAAACTGCTTCTCTGTCTCTGGATGGTGCTATGTAGAGGATGTTCAGAGTTATCCATAATTGACCGTAGCCTACTCAGCACCCTTCGCTCAGCTACCGATGTTAAACTCTCCAGTACTTTGCCCACGACAGAGCCCGCCTTCCTTACCAGCTTATTAAGACGTGAGGCGTCCCTCTTCTTAATGCTTCCTCCCCAACACGCCACCACAAAGAAGAAGGCGCTCTCCACAACTGACCTATAGAACATCTTCAGCATCTCACTACAGACATTGAATGACGCCAACCTTCTTAGGAAGTACAGTCGACTCTGTGCCTTCCTGCACAAGGCATCTGTGTTGGCAGTCCAGTCTAGCTTCTCGTCTAACTGTACTCCCAGATACTTGTAGGTCTTAACCTGCTCCACACATTCTCCATTAATGATCACTGGCTCCATATGAGGCCTAGATCTCCTAAAGTCCACTACCATCTCCTTGGTCTTGGTGATATTGAGACGCAGGTAGTTTGAGTTGCACCATATCACAAAGTCCTGTATCAGTTTCCTATACTCCTCCTCCTGTCCATTCCTGACACACCCCACTATGGCCGTGTCATCAGCGAACTTCTGCACATGGCAGGACTCCGAGTTATATTGGAAGTCTGATGTGTACAGGGTGAACAGGACCGGAGAGAGTACGGTTCCCTGCGGCGCCCCTGTGCTGCTGACCACCGTGTCAGACCTACAGTCTCCCAACCGCACATACTGAGGTCTATCTGTCAAGTAGTCCACTATCCAATCCACCATGTGAGAGTCACTGTGCTTTTAACAATTTTAACAATTGGCCACTGTGCTGTGCTTATTTCAAATATATCACTGTTCATTTAGCGCCCTTTGACAGAAACAAATTGAAATATAATCCCTCACCATGAGAAATATCACACTGTCTTTTTGATCCATCTGTTCCTTTAACTTTGAGATTTCCTCCTGAATAAACCTGATATTCTGTTGAATCTCACGAAGATTTTTCTCCATTGGATTTGGAATCCTCTCCTCATCTTCCCTCATATTCCTAAGTAAGCTTTGCTCTTTCTCAGTGATAATCTGGCGCAGTTCAGCAAACTGGGATGTGATGTGGGAGTGAACGGTGTGTGACTGTTCTTGTCGAATGAAAGGTGAAAATTAATTAATTAATTTACTGTATGGTTGTGTTGCATTTCTTTACGATATTAACAAGACCATTTGGTCCATTAAATGCCATTCCAGTTCTGAAAGCATTCCCGTCAACCTCATCACCTCATGATTAGAACATAGAATATATAACACAGTATAACATATCACATACAGCACAGTACAAGCCCTTCGGCCCACAATGCACTGCCGACCCTGAAACCCTGCCTCCCATATAACCCTCCATCTTAAATTCCTCCATATACCTGTCTAATAGTCCCTTAATTTCCACTAGTGTATCTGTCTCTACCACTGACTCAGGCAGTGCCTTCCACGCACCAACCACTCTCTGATTAAAAAAACCTTCCTCTATTATCTTCCTGAAATTTCTACTCCTTACATTAAAGCCATGTCAGCTTGTATTGAGCAGTGGTGACATGGGGAACAGGCGGTGGCTGTCCACTCTATCTATCCCCCTTAATATCTTGTATACCTCTATCATGTCTCCTCTCACCCTCCTAGCTCCCTTAATCTCTGATCATAATGCATACTCTCTAAATCATGCAGCATCCTGGTAAATCTCCTCCCTCATTGACTCGTTAACTCCAATCTGTTCACAAACACCCTTCCCCACCTTCATACGTTAATTGTAATTATCCAGCTTGTCCTTGGGATGTGTCATGCTCATATGGAAACAAGCAAACTCCACACAGACAGCACCAGGGTTCAGGATCGAGCCCACGTCACTGGGGCTGCGACTCGGCTATTCCACATTACAGAAAGCAAAACTATAGAGTAAAATCAGAATGTCCGCTGAGGAAGCCTCACCCGAACTCCAGAAATCTTCTCTTTCTGTTGCTGCTCCTTTTCCAGGAAGTCTGATGTCTTTTTTGTGAGAGAGGCTAAGGAAGATTTTATCTCATCCTGGAAGTCAGAGAGTGAAGGATATTGGGACATAATGCAAGAAAAGAAGCAGATGATTACATCTGATTGTCGCGGACAAAATTCATACTTAGTAACACAAAACGCACACAGACTAGAAAGGACTGGTATGATAACCAGCTAGCAGGTGACGGGTGAGACAACGTGCGGGGGAACGTGAGGGAGAGTGATGAAGTGAGAAGCTGAGCGAGGCCAGGTGGAGAGGGAGAGCTGAAGAGAAAGGAATCTAATACGAGAGGACAATTGACCATGGAAGAAACAGGAGGAATTGTTTGGGGCGCTGAATAGTGACGAGGGAGGAGCTATGGCATTCATAACGTAGCACTCGTCCCCCTTGCAGGCATCAGTGCCAGGAGGGAGATTAGTCGGGGTAACGAGTGGATGAGTGAGTTACATTGAGAGTGATCCCTGCAGAGTGGAGACGTGGTGGTGGACTGTGGAAGGGAAATGTACTTAGTGGTAGAATCCCGTCGGAGATAGCGAAAGGTGCAGAGAATGATATATTGCTTATGAAGGCTGGTGTGTCGGTCGGCAGGACAATGGAGGATGAGTTGAGTGTCAAATTCGGGTTAGTTTTACCTTGTAGATTTTAACAGCTTCTTTAATCGGCATGAAGCGGTGCTCTCTGTGTTTCTGCGCATCTCTACAGATCAGACAGATCAGTGTCTTGCCTGTTTCACAAAACCGCTTCAGTTCTTCCTCATGTTCCTCGCAGTGAAGTTTACTTTCCTTCCCTTTCGGATTCAGGTTTAGATTTCGAGATTTTTCAGCCACATTTGCTAAAGCCCGATTGACCCTGAGGGTGCGAACAGCAAACACCTCTCTACATTCCGGACAAGATTTTCTCTCCTCCCTACGCACTCTAGTATCACAGGATCGGTGAAGAAATCCAGGGAGACAGCACACATTGCTTCATCGGTTAAACTCTTGACCTGTCCTTTTGAAGCCATGTTAATGCCCGGCACTTCCTGATTCAGAACGCTTTCACTTCCGGGTTGGTGCTGATCTCCTGCAGTACCGCGATTGTCTACTACACGCGCTTCAGTCTCAGGGAATGAACGTTGCCATTTCCATATCTGGGTGGGATAAGGAACAGATTAAACAGGTCGGTAATAAAATCTCGGCTATGGACTGCCCAAGCATGGCTACGAAAGGAGGTGGGCTGGGAATTGGGCTAGCAACCCTATCCCGTAAAAAGCCAGTGCGACAGAAACGTCAACTGAATCTCCAAAAGAGAATTGAAGCCGTGTGGTGAAAGTTGAAGCCACACGGCCCATTGTCCGTCGGCCCTGGACAGGCGAGCTGCTGTTGACGGCCTGTGCCTTCATAGGCGTGATTGGCTAAAGAAGAAGCAGAACAGAAATGAAGCCGGAGAGAAGAGCCTGGTTCAGTCTGAAGTAGGAATGAAAGGGGCAAGTTCTGAAAAGAGAAGCAGAAGAGACTGCAGATGCTGGAATCTCGAATGAAAAAAGAAACATGATGCTAGAGGAACTAAGCGGGTCAGGCAGCGTCTATTGAGAGAAATTTACAATCGACTTTCCGGGTCGAGGTTCTTCACCTGAACTGTCTAAAACCGAAATATCCATTGATCATTTGCCTCCACAGATACTGTCTGACGCGTTTAGTTCCTCCGGCTGTTCGCTTGGAAGCTTCTCAAGGTCTAATGAGGGTCTGACTCGGGTATAAAATGGCGGTTGATTAAATATTTGACGTAACTATTAAATTAGTTATTTCCACGAAACTGAGAATGTGGAGAGAATATTGTGCTGTGAGGAGAGAGATCCAGTGGTGATGACCGACCTGTGGCTGCAGGAAAAAACACACAACTGGACATGCGAGTTCACAGGGTGGAAAATATATATATTTTTTTCGGTGAAATACTTATTTCAACTGCCCTTCATTTGAAGAAATCTTCTGACATAACCCATGTCCGTCCCGGCTCCAATGAAAGGTCCATTCTCCCACACTCTGGTCTCTGACCAGAAGCGGCTATTTTATAAAGTAAGCTTTATTCACCGTAATAATATTCACAACGATAATCATCGCAATGCCTTTACTCAATGAATTTACATTCGCTGTTGATGCGGTATATGACGTACTTTTACATCTGTTAAAACGGATGTGACTGTTTTCGCTCATCTGGTCTCCAGGGGTGCTTCCCTGCAACAATAGTTAGGTGGCTTCCTCACCCGACCGGGCCTCTCCCTGTCCAGTAATAGAGGAACCCGATAGCTTCAATGCTGATCCTGCGGCCTGCAATGTGCCAGTCGGCAGCTTTCCTGTACGACAGCGGATCCTAAACTTTTACCTTCCATGGACCAATACCGTTAACCGTGGAACCCAGGTGGGGAATCCCTGATCTACGGATATCTCCATATGATGTCAGACCAATAAGTTTTGGGCGTCTTTCACCATGTTGATGATCTTCAAGCAGAACTTTATGTCCGTTTTCCTGTGCGTCCTGGGAACGGCCCAAGGATCAGTGAACCTTCTGTCACGCAGCTGCTGTGGCATTTTTCTCTACATATCTTCGCCAGCCCACAATCCACAAAGAGGTGAGTGACGGTCTCGTGTCCACTGCAGTAATCTCGGGGAGGCGCGCTGTGGGAGTGATCTCCGGGCATGCAGCAAGGTCAGACTGGGAGAGCCCCTCTCGCCCCCAGCGAGCTGACGTCTTAGTGCCTATTGGTGAGATCTGGTGATGAGGCATTCTACCAGATTGTCTGGACAGTCTACTCAGGGAACCATTCCACTGTGTCCATCCAGTCCTTCTCCTGCAGTAACTGCAGAACATTGCCTTATGTTCTTGTGGCCAAAGCTGTTGATCTGACAGAACTTTAACCAGCTTTACAGACAGACAGACATACATTATTGATCCCGAGGGAAATTTGGTTTCGTTACAGCCGCACCAACCAAGAATAGTAAGAAATATAGCAATATAAAACCATAAATAATTAAATAATAATAATAAGTAAATCATGCCCAGTAGAAATAAGTCCAGGATCAGCCTATTGGCTAAGGGTGTCTGACATTCCTAGGAAGGAGTTGTAAAGTTTGATGGCCACAGGTAGGAATGACTTTTTATGACGCTCAGTGTTACATCTCGGGGGAATGAGTCTCTGGCTGAATGTACTCCTGTGCCTAACCAGTACATTATGGAGTGGATGGGAGTCATTGTCCAAGATGGCATGCAACTTGGACAGCATCCTCTTTTCAGACACCACCGTCAGAGAGTCCAGTTCCACCCCCACAACATCACTAGCCTTACGAATGAGTTTGTTTGTTCTGTTGGTGTCTGCTACCCTCAGCCTGCTGCCCCAGCACACAACAGCAAACATCATAGCACTGGCCACCACAGCCTCGTAGAACATCTTCAGCATCGTCCGGCAGATGTTAAAGGACCTCAGCCTCCTCAGGAAATAGGGGACGGCTCTGACACTTCTTGTAGACAGCCTCAGTACTCCTTGACCAGTCCAGTTTATTGTCCATTCGTATTCTCAGGTATTTATAATCCTCCACCATGTCCACACTGACCCTAGGATGGAAACAGGGGTCAACGGTGCCTCAGCCCTTCTTAGGTCCACCATCAGCTCCTTAGTCTCTTTCACATTAAGCTGCAGATGATTCTGCTCGCACCATGTGACAAATTCCTACCGTAGCCCTGTACACAGCCTCATCTCCCCTGCTGATGCATCCAACTATGGCAGAGTCATCAGAAAACTTCTGAAGATGGCAAGACTTTGTGTTGTAGTTGAAGTCTGAGGAGTAGATGGTGAAGAGAAAGGGAGACAGGACTGTCCCCTGTGGAGCCCCAGTGCTGCTGACCACTCTGTCTGACACACAGTGTTGCAAGCGCAGGTACTGTGCTCTGACAGTCAGGTAATCAATGATCCATGACACCAGGGAAGCATCCACCTGCATCACTGTCAGATTCTCACCCAGCAGAGCAGGGCGGATGGTGTTGAAAGCACTGCAGAAGTAAAAAAACATGACTCTCACAGTGCTCGCCGGCTTGTCCAGGTGGGCATAGACACGGTTCAGCAGGTAGACGATGGCACCCTCAACTCCTCGTCGGGGCTGATAGGCGAACTGGAGGGGGTCGAAGTGTGGCCTAAAAATAGGCCGGAGCTGCTCTAGAACAAGTCTCTCCAGGGTCTTCAAGGTGTGGGAGGTCAATGCCACCAGTCTGTAGTCATTGGAGCCACTGGGGCGCGGCGTCTTCGGTACAGGGAGGTGGCAGGACGTCTTCCACAGCTCAGGAACCCTCTGGAGGCTCAGCCTCAGGTTGAAGACATGGTGAAGTACTCCACATAGCTTTGTTATCATAAAGTTCACATTGACAGCACGATAAACAAAACAGTTAATCGCCGGCTCGGTGATCCAACACAATGTATTGGATTCGGCCCAGTACCTCACAGGTGGATCCCTCTAAACCATTGAACACATCCACGTGAAACACTGTCGTCGCAAAACAGTATCCATCATCAGAGATGCTCGCCAACTAGGCCAAGTTTCTTTTCTTGCTGCTGCAATCAGGTATATGGTACAATAGAGTCAGGACTCACCAACCAGGTCGAGGAACAGCTACTACTCATCGGCGATTAGGGTCTTGAACAACAGCGGATAACTACACTTACTTACCCATCCATTGAAATGTTCCCACAGATAATGACCCCACCTCCTCGGTATTTTCCATCTTTGTTGCACTATTTTTAAAATTTAATTTTATACATATTTATTGTAATGTATAGTTTTTATTCCTATATACCGCAATGTACTGCTGTCATAAAACAACAAATTTCACCAGATATGCCGGTGATATTAAACCTGATTCTGATACACAAACACACACAGCTGGGCTCAGACATACAACACCCTGACATTTCTCCCTTCGTGACAACCCACTTGCTCTGTGGCCCCCGGTAGGAAGCTCAAACTGTTGTAACACCTGCCCTTTGTCTGAGGGTGTGTTGTGTCTGTTAACTTTAGGAGTTCAATATTAAATTAAGAGCATTGAATGAGAAGGAAAGTTCTAATAAAAGAATAAAGATCTCATTTGAAGGTACATGAGATGCTGGAAAGCGTACATGGAACAATATGCAATGGTCTGGTATCCCTCTCCGAGTCAGTCTGTGGGATGAAGGCAATGAAGAGAAGTTTTGGGGTGAAGAGAAGTTTGGGGTGTGAGGTAGTGTCTTTGGAGAGAATTTCCTACGCATCCTAAAACATTTCCTAAAACGTCAGCATCTTTTCTATCAGTAGAAGAACAGAAATGAACACAAAATTCTCAGTGTTGTCTAATTGGACTATGAGAGAGCTGCAGCATGATCTCGTAGTTGTTGAGATAAAAGCACCGACTAAAGAAGGCCAGCATACCATGCGCCTTCTTAAATACCCGACCAGCTTCATTGTAAGGATGTATCTATGCGGGCAGTATGAAAAATATCCCTCTAGTGTTTGTCGATCACATACTAGAAACTCTGTATCACTTCACCCTATCACTTTGCTTAGGCCCACGTCTTCATTACTCTAGTTCGCCACTTGTCTTTATTCGGATCTTCTTCCTCGTGAAACATGTTTGAAAGTTTAAGGCTGCCACTATGTACAGGTGGTGCGGTTATTACTCATGGACTGGGAGAGACTGCCCAGTTCGCCGTGCCCTCTGGTTTTCTCAAAGGAAACTGCTGTTCGCCCCTCAGACGGGCTCCGTTTAAATTTGTGATTCTGTGCCTCCCCCTCCCGGAGTGTTCTGCATTACCCCCAACAGTCCTTGGCATTGTTTTAGCAAAACTGTTTGTCTGTCTCCGCTGCAGATCCTTACTGTTGCTAGGATACCGTCCTGATGTGTTTGCTTAGTCTGCTCAAGGTATTGGAGGGGGAAACAAGAGAGAATTTGCAGCTGCCGGAAATTCAAGAAAAGCACACAAAATTCTGGAGGAACTCAGCAAGCCAGGCAACATAAAACAAAACGTAGAATTGACGTTTTGGGCTGACCTTCGGCAGGACTGGGGATTCCTCTAGGATATTTCAAAATCTGAGCCCCTTTCAGAACACCACCCTGTAAGGGGTTAGGGTTCGGAAATACAATTGGACTGCATATTAATGAGGCTGAATTTTAATATTGATTGTGATTCAGAATTCAGATTGTGATTAATATTGATTGTGATTCCCTGTGTGAGAAAGTGATCAGTACATTAACATTGAATACGGTCCTACAGAAATTCATTCTTTACAAACAAAAACAACTAAAACAAATCACAAACAAGAGAAAACCTGCAGAAGCTAGAAATGTAAGCAGCACACACAAAATGCTGGAGGAACTCAGCAGGCCAGGCAGTAACTATGGAAAGGGTACGGTCGACGGTTTGGGATTTCATTGATGGTTCAGCTCCAGTAATACAATCAGAAACACAAAGAGAAACGAGGGACGACCCGACATTGTCAGAACTCCATGAAATCACCATGCAAGGATGGCGAACTGATCGGTAACCCTATGTCTCCATATCTCTCAGTGAGATGAGACCAACTGTAAGTTTGTCAAAGAAGACTGATGTGTTGATCTGGTGTTGTGCTTCCCACTGAACTGCGCACAAGACTGTGAAAAAACTCCATGAAAGACGCCTGGGTACAGTCGAGATGAAGAGTCTAGCCCGGAGTTACGTGTGGCGGTCGGGAATAGATAGACAGATTGAAGACTTGGTCAAAAGCTGTATGGAATGCCGCAAAGTTCAAAATACAACCCCAAAGGCACCGTTACACCCGTGGGAACAGCCGTCTCCATCATGGATAGGTGTGTATATTGACTGTGCTGGGCCATTCATGCACTCCATGTTTCTGGTTGCTGTCGTTGTCTTTTTGAAGTGCCTGGAGTTTTTACCAATGAAGTCGTCAACCTCAGAAAAGACTGTTTCCGCCTTCTGAGAACTCCCCTTCTCTAGAAATAGCTTATCTGAACAAATAGTGAGTGCCAATGGACCAGAATACACGTCAGAGTTTAGACTATTCATGAAGGAAAATGGCATAACGCATTTCAAATCAGGTCACCACCACTCAGAAACGAATGGGTTAGTTGAAAGTTATATCTAAACCTTTAAGCAGTCGAATAAAACTGTGGACAACGAGCATACTCCTCTAAAACACAAGGTGGACTGCTATTTCCATTTGTGTGTATTAGAACTCTCTTCATGCGACAACAAATCAAACACATAGACGTCCTGAAACCAGATCTTCGGAGGGAATTGCAGAATAAAGTTCAGCCATTTTCCAGTAGATTGTCAAGGAACTTCACGGTCGGGCAGGAAAACCTAGCGCATGATTACCCAACAGACAAATGGATGTTGGATAGCATCCATGGAGACGTAACGTGGACCAGATATTGGCTGTTCATAGGAAGAACACACCTGAGTCATTGCGTCTAACAAGACCGACGCAACACAGCCTTAACGCTCAATGATGATCATATCACTATCAGCAACATGACATCGGCAACCGAGAAAGTTGGTGGTTACAGAGAGACGAAATGACGTAACAGACAAGGACCTGAAGACTGAATAAAATGATTATGCGCAAGTCTAACAGGGGGAAAAAGAAAACAATCCTCTGTGACAACAATCCGTGCACACTATAATATCATTTGTTAGGATCCTGAAACTTGGGTATCGTCACGGCTGCATTCTATGTCTCTACTTCTGGACCTTGTCTGCACTTTCCCTTCACATTAGCATCTCTTATTTGAGCACTACACCACAGAAGAGGCTGTTCAGCCACCTAGTCCTTGCCAAACTATTATGCTGCTTCGTCCAACCGTGCTGCACTGGGCCATACCCCTCCCACACAGGTATTCATACAGACAACTCAGCAATGTTGAAATTGAACTTGCGCTGGCAGCTTGTTCCACACATATTCTTAGTGAATATGTTCCCTTAAATATCTCAACTTTCACCTTAAAATATTACCTCTATTTGTAGTCTCACCCAAGCACAGTGGAAAATTTTAGTCACCCTATCTATACCCTTCATAAACACGATGCATTTATCAAATTTTTCCTCAAGCTCAGACATGAAATTAACCAATTCAATGTTTACCTGTAACCATGGTCTTCAAGTATCAGTAACATCATTGTAACTATTGGGATTGAATTCTTTGAAGATGTGACAAAGTGTCTTGATAAAGTTCGATCAGGGGTTGTGGTGTTTATGGATATTAGCAAGGCATCTGATAAGGTTCCTCATTGTAAGCTCATTCAGAGAGTCAGCAGGCACATAATGCAGGGTGACAAGGCCTGTGGATACGGAATTGGCTTGTTCATAGTAGGCAGACGGCAGTGGCAGCTAGAGGGTATTCGGCCTAGAGGTCGGTGACATGTGGTATTCTGCAAGGATCTGTGATGGGGCCCGTGTTCTTTATAATTGTTATTACAGTTTACTACACAAAAATGCTGGTGGAACTCATTAGATCAGGCAGCATTTCTGGAGATGAATTATGAGTCGAGGGTTCAAGTCAGGAACCTTCTTGCGGACTGGATAAAAAGGGGACAGAAGCGAGTGTAAGAATGGTGTGGGAGGGCAAAGAGTACAGGCGGGAAAGTAATAGGTGACGGGAGAGTGTGGGGGAAGAGAAATGAAGTAAGAAGCTGGGAGGTAATAGAGAGAAGACATAAATGGCTCAAGAAGGAATCTGATAGGAGAGGAATGTAGATCATGGAGGAAGGAAGGAGGGCTGGTACCAGAGGAAGGCAATGGAAATATGAGGAGAGGACAGGAGGTGAGAGCGGAGACAGAAAGGAGAATGGGAGAAGGCGTGTGGGGTGGGGAAATTCCGGATGTTGGGGGATCAGGGATCATGCTGTACGTCTGGAGACTAGGCAGCCGGAGTATGATGTTATTCCTCCAACCGGAGTGTAGTCTCTTCGTGGCAGAAGGGAAGGCCATAGACAGCCGTGTCGGAATGTGAATGGGGAATGGAATAACAATGGGTAGCCAACAGGACTTCCTGACAATAAGAGCAGGAGACAAAGGAGCAGAATTCGGCCATTCAGCCTATCGGGTCTGTCCTGCCATCCCTTCATGGCTGATCACAAATCGCAATCCACTCCATACACCTTTCAACTCGCGATGTCCTATAACGTCCTCACCAGTCAGAAAACTATCAATTTCTGCCTTAATTCTATCCTTGGACTTGGACTCCACCGCATTCCACAGAGTATCCCATAGATTCACTACTCTCTGTCTAAATAAAAGAATACTGCTTTATTCTATTCTAAAATGACTCTACTCAATTTTGAGGCTGTGTCCTCTAGTTCTGGATACCTGCACACATTTCCGGACACATTTCCAAATACTTCATGGAGATTACATTTCTCGCAGCTGTTTAGATGAAAAAAAATCACAGTGTAGTCGCGCGCAACGGGCTACTAAAGAAGAACACGGAGACAGAGAGGCCGCAACAGAAGATTTTCTTGAACAAAAACTACGCAAATAAAGACAAAGTCAGAGAAACACTCATTGAGCAGAGACAATAAAGAGTACAAAGTAAAAAATATGACGTTGACATTGAGTTGCAGCCTCCGTCAAAGTGTGCCTGTGGGTTGAGGAATCGGTTGAGAGTTGTTGGTGATTTAAGTTATCCATACTGATTCAGGAGCTTGATATTTCTCAGGTAACACATGTTCCTGAGCCAGGTGGTGTCAGATCAAAAGAGTCCAGTATCCCGCTACCCACATGTAGAGGTGAGAAGAGGACATATCCTGAATGCTGGGTGTCCTTGATAATAGTTGGCACTTTCTTGTTGCAGTGGTCCATGTGAACGCATTCAATGGTGTAGAGAGGTTTGCCTGTGATGGACTGGGCTGTTTCGACTACTTTCCCAACACTTTCTCCTCACAGAATTATTTAAGTAAACATGACAGGATATCGTCCAGGAATATTATAACATGGAGCAAATTGAGGATTCAGATGTGCAAAGGCAGTAGGGAGTTCATTAGAAGTCTGGAAATACAGAATTCCAAATGTTACTCTTGTCTTCAAGAAGGGAAGGAGTCATTAGATTAAGCTCAGTTGTTGGGAAGATGTTGGAACCGATTAGTCAGGATGAGGTATTGGGTGAGAGGCACATGAGAAAAAAAGACGAATTTTCGCACATGGATGGATAAGTCATTGGCTGATTGACATTAGATAAATAGTCTGATGTCAATAGGGATAACCAAGCTTTCTCGAATTGTCTGACAGTGGCTAGTGGTGTTCCACAAGGGTCAGTGTTGGAAATGTTTCCTTTTACATTACATGTCAATAACTTAAATGATGAGCTTACTGCCTTAGTGGCCACGTTTGTGGACAACAAAAAGTAGATCGAGGGGCAGGTAGTGTTGAAGAAGCAGGGCAGCGAAAAAAAAAATAGATGGATTCAGAGAATGGCAAAAGCAGTCGTTGTTGGAATTCAAAGTTGAAAAGTGTGTGATCATGCAACTTGGCGGGAGGAAAATGGTACAGATATTTTCTTTTTCTAATCAGTGACAAAATTTTTAAAAAAAGTCCATGTTGTGAAAGGACCTGCGTGTCCTTGTGCAGGATTCCCTAAATGTTAATTTGCAGCTTGAGTCAGCCGTGAGGAAGACCATCTAATTCTTGGCATTCATTTCGAGAGGACTGGAATATAAAAGCAAGCATGCAACTTGGAGGGCGTATAAGGTACTGGTGAGGATTCATTCTGAGTATTACCAGTAGTTTTCGGCCCATTGCGTAGGGAAGGATATGCTGACATTGGGGAGTGTTCAATGGAGGTTCACAAATCTGCTTAGAGTGTGAAAGGCTTATATGAAAAGCATCCGATGGGCTTGTATTCATTGAGATTTAGAGGAATGAGGTAGTGCTAATAGTGCTATTGAATATTGAAAGGCCTAAAGTGGATGTAGAGAGGACATTTTGTCATGGTCCGGATCGA
Organism: Hemitrygon akajei; assembly: GCF_048418815.1. Classification (NCBI taxonomy): domain Eukaryota; kingdom Metazoa; phylum Chordata; class Chondrichthyes; order Myliobatiformes; family Dasyatidae; genus Hemitrygon; species Hemitrygon akajei. The sequence goes on from NC_133131.1 coordinate 55,131,411, forward strand.
TTCCCCTTTAAATTTAGTTAGGTTGAGTTATGATCCGGACCACTGACTCCTTGTTCCCTTCTAATTCCGTTTCAGGTGTCCCTTGAGCTTGGCCATTAAGGTAATCTACTCTCGACCCGAACCAGCAGCTTTTAAGACCCTGGCATTAGCCGTTCGGGGCGAGAGTGTTAGGAAGCATTAGCAAGTCGCCGTCCTACCACAAGCCAGAGTTATCTAGCCCGCATCGGAGTGCCGGCAATTCATCTTCGTTCGCCAGAGTGGGTCCGGGCAAGATCAAAATGCCAGCGGTGAGTTGAAGGCGGAGTCCTGGCTCGATGTTCATGCCCAGTGTCCGTGTCTATCCCTCGAAGAAGAGTCCCGGCTCGGTGCCTAAGTTGAAGGCAGAGTCCTGGCTCGACATTCCAGTCCTGTGTTTGGTGTCCATGTTTCTGGCTGCGGCGATCCATGGTGTCCACGTTCTGGCTGCAGCGATCCATGGTGCCCACGTTCTAGCTGCGGCGAATCAAGGTCCTAGTCTGCAAGTCCAAGGTCCAGGGCGATCCAAGTTTCCAGTTTCGAAGTCCAAGGTCCGCGGCGATCCAGGTTCCCAGTCTCCAAGTCCAAGGTCCGCGGCGGTCCCAGTCCCCAGGGTCCCAGTCATGGCCGCAACGATCCAAATTTCCAATGTCCACGTCCAAGGTCCGCGGCGATCCAAGTCCCTAGTCTCCTAATCCGAAGTTCGTGTTCCTCTTTGTCCTCCTTGATTTCCCGATTCTCTGCGTAGCGAGTAATAAACGCTATTTTATTGAACCTAAGAAAGACGTGTTTGTATCCTGCTTGTGGGTCCTCTCCTAGCACCCTTGCCCCCACCATGTAGCACATTTGTCGTGTGGCTGCCTACGACCAGAGGAGACAGCCTCCGAATAGAACGACATTCCTTTGGAATGAAAATGAGGTGGCATTTCTTAAGCTACAGTTTGGTGAATGTATGAAATACACCATTTCTTCGCTCTCCTTTACTAACTTACAAGCATAATTTTCCTGTGCTTTAATATCAACTCTCACCTTCTTCGAAACATAGAAAACTAACAGCACAATACAGGCCCTTCGGCCCACAAAACTGTGCCGGACATGCCTTTACCTGAGAAATTACCTTGGGTTACACTTAGCCCTCTAACCTGCATATACCTGCCCAGGAGCCTCTTAAAAGACCCTATCGTGTCTGCCTCCAGCACTGCCGCCAGCAGCCCATTCCATGCACTCACCACTCTGGGAAAAAGCCTCTGACTATCCACACGATCAACGCCTCTCATCATTTTATGCAATTCTATCAGGTCATCTCTCAGCCCCCGTCGCTCAAAGGAAAAAAATGCCGAGTTAACTCAACATATCCTCCTGAAGCATGCTCGCCATCAAGGCAACATCCTTGTAGAAGGATGTAGTAGGAACATCCTCCGGTCTTCTCCTATCATTTCGGATTTCCCCTCCCCCACTACTTTCAAATCTCTTACTATCTTTCCTTTCAGTTAGTCCTGACAAAGCGTCTCGGCCCGAAACATGGACAGTGCTTCTTCTTATAGATACTGCCTGGCCTGCTGTGTTCCACCAGCATTTTGTGTGCGTTGTTTGAATTTCCAGCATCTGCATGTTTCCTCGTGTTTGCTCTTTGACATCCTTCTAAATCTCCCCTGCACCTTTTCTATGGTTTCTACATCCTCCCTGTAGTGAGGTGACCAGGACTGAGTGAGGTCTGACCAGGGTCCTGTATAGCTTGCAACATTACCTCTCGGCTTCTAAACTCAATCCCAAGATTGATTAATGCCAATGCACTATATGCTTTCTTACCCACAGATACCATCTGCGCAGAAGTTTTGAGTGTTCTCTGGACTTGGACCCCAAGATCCCTCTGATCCTCCACACTGCCAAAAGTCTTACCATCAATACTATATTCAGCTATCATATTTAACCTACCAAACTGAACCACCTCACACTTATCTGGGTTAGACTCCATCTGCCTTCTTCTTACTCTTTATATATGGCGTCTCACTACATATTGCCTCTGTTTGTAAAGCAGCGAACTCATCTTCAGCACGATCCTCCGGTTGGGACCCTCCTGCCAAATTATTTTGTACACACCTGAACAACTCTTGCCAACGTGCCCAGGTGTTTCAGACCGATGGATGTTACTTTGCTTGTAACCTGATATTATTTTCTGAGATTTCTGACATCTAAAGATGAAGAATACTGCTTACGATCGAAACCAATACAATCACCAAAGCTGAGGGAGAAACGTTAACTGGAAATTTAAGTGCTTACTTAAGTGATGCATTTAAACCCGATACCATTGATAAAGAAATACGGAGGGAATGTGGTGTTGATGCTCAGTCTGGTGAGGACGGGCTTGTCAGTGATGTTGAATCGGTATGTTGTGAAATCAAAAGGATCTGATGGGGACCAAAACGTCAGCTTGGATACGTGCGATTTTAACGGAGCTGCGAAGGCCCCGACCGTATTAAATTACAACCGCCGTTCGATACCTTGAAATACGAACTTTCTGAATTAGAAAAATACACATGACATGCTGAAAGAGCCGCATGGAAAAGACAATAGTTCAACAGAAAAACACATCTCCTCATTGACGCGACGGTTTAAAACGTAGAAAGCAAATTGTGTTCGCACGCCAAAAGCTCTACTCAGAGTTGCAAATTGAAATGAGGCGAATCTGTGCGGCATCTGCTGGGCGGATCAGCCGTCCCAGTGAGAGGTGTTAACGGTGATGTAAATCATGTTCAAACGCAGCCAACGGGGACACGTGGCCAGAAACAGCAACTCCAAGGGACCGTTTGGCCCATTATCTTGCCGATCATGTCCCATTAGTGTGAGTCACAGACAGAACAGCCCTTCATTCTGCCGATCCTGTCCTGTTAGATGAGGCACACAAATGGACCATTTGACCAGTCAGCCTGTCCCGTAAGAGTGAGGCATAAACACGGCAACACGGATACGTAGTCTCTAGTCTATCACCCTGCTCTTCCTGTTAGAGGAACAGACACGACAGCGCAAAACAGAACTTTCAGCCCAACATCCTGCTCTTACTCTTGCATTAGAGTCACAATCACACCAGCACAGAAACAGCCACTTCAAACCCTCACACTGCCATGGCATGAAACTATTAGACCACAACACATAAGAAAAGATTTGGGCCATCTGGCTCATTGAAACTGCTCCGCCATTCAATCATGGCTGATCGTTTTTTATATCTCCTCCTCAACCACAGTTCCTGGCCTTCTCCCTGTTACCTTTGATGTCATGTCCAATCACGAAACTATCAATCTCTGCCTTAAATACACACAACGACCTGGCCTCCCGTCTCGATAGGTTCCCTCACAGACACAGCAGTACAGAAAGAGACTCTTCACCCAATATCCTAATGTTTCTCTTCCGTTACTCCAGCACAGAAAAAGTCCCTTCAGACAATCAGTGTTCTCTTCCTGTGCAGTATTGTGTGTCTGGGACACCACAACAGAGAAACAGACCCTTCATCCCATCAACCCGTCATTCCTGTCCCGTCAGAGTTAATTACAGACACTACAGCACAAATACAAGCTGCTAAGTCCAGCATTCTTTAGTTCTTGTCCCATTAGAGTCAGTAATGGACACTACAGCACAATAACACCCCGTCGGCCCATCATCACGCTATTCCTCTCCAGGCAGAAACAGACAGAAAGAACACAGAAAAAGACCTTTCGCCCCATTATTCTGTTGCTCCATAGACCATAAGATAAATGAACAGAAGCTCTTCCTTCTCAAATGCGGAGTGAATTCCATCATATTATGATCACTTCCCTCTAAGAGTTCCTGTACAGTAAACTCTTTAATCAATTCCGGTTCATTGTACAACACCTATTGCCGGATCGGTGTTCCCCTAGTGGCACCAACCATGAGCTGTTCATAGGCGTTCTAGAAATTCCTCCTCCTGTAATCCAGCCACAATCTGAATTTTCCAATCTACCTGCATATTGAAATCCCCCATGACTATCGTAACGTTGCCCTGTTGGCGTGCATTTTCTATCTCCCGTTGTAATTTGTAAACCACATCTTTAATATGGTTCGGGACTTCGTTTATTACTCCCATCAGGATTTTTGCAGTTCCGTAGCTCCATCCACAATTATTCAAACCTCACTATCCTATGTCATCTCATTCTAAAGATTTGAATTCATTTTTTTTTTATCAACAGAGCAATGCCACCCTCTCTGCCTTTCTGCCTGTCCTTTCGATACAACGTGTGTTCCTGGACATTAAGCTCCCAGCGATAATCATCTTTCAGTCATAATTCTGTGATGCCGACAACAACAATTCTGCCATTCTGTAACTGTGCTACAACTTCATCTACCTTGTATAGGATATACTGCACGTATTCAAATAGAGCACCTTCAGTCCTGTGTTCGCCCTTCTCCATTTTGTCTGCCTTTTACGTTGGCACTCAACCTGTTGACTGCTATTTTGCCCTATCATCAGCCTCTTCTTGCTGTACACTGCCAATATTTCTCACCCTCTGCATGCCACCTTGGCTGAACAGCAGAGCAATTTTAGTCATAGACTGAGACAGCTGACCTGCTCCAAAAAGCGCATATGAGACCATCCTTACCATCGGCCAGCGGGCTCTTTAATGACTCAACCTATAGCCTGGGACTTGATGACACCCCTCCCCCCACTAGAGTGTTTATTTACCTCTGTTTACCACAGCCTGCTATTGTGGACAACCTGTGCGATACTACCATCGCTTCTTATCTGGACGGTGTGAATGCGCACCCATTGCTGTATAAAATTATGGTAATTCTTGCAGTACCAGCTTATCAATGTGATCTTGAAAATCGAGTCACTTTTCACTTTTAAATCTGCTATATGCTCATTCCGATTAGGACGGGCTGATCAGTAATGTTAAAGCGATATATTATAAAATCAAAAGGATGTGCTGGGGAACTGAAGCGACAGCTTGGACACGGGCGACTTTAACGGAGCTATGAAGCCGCGACCGTATTGATATAGAACTGCAGATCGATACTTGAAACGTGAACTCTCCGATTTAGAAAAGAAAACACAAAACATGCTAAAAGAGCAGTATGGCACAGACAATAAATCAGCAGAAAAACAGTTCTGTACTTCGACGGAATGGGTTAAAAGACAGCATTTTGTCTTTTTGTCCGCACGCAAAAGCTCTATTCGGAGTTGCAAAGTGAAATGAGGCATATCTACACGGTATCTGGGAGACTTTCGGTGGGCGGATCAGCCGTCCAGGTGGCAGTGTTTAACGGTGATGTTAATCATGTTGAATGGCAGCCAACTCTGACTCGATCTCAGACAATGGCAGGACCATGATTCAACGGTGTTAATCAATCTGCCGGATTTCTTCCAATGTCATCACTATCACATTGAATAGCTAACTCAATGGGCCAATGTAGCTGTGGGTTGTCTACGTAGGTACAAGACGTCATGGGCTGATAGTGAAAGTTGAAATCCCAAACGGGAACATAAAGGGGAACGTCCTCCAACAGAGTGTGATGGGTGTGTGGAATGAGCTAACAACACAAGTGGTGGATGTGCTCGGTACAAAATTTAATAGCATGGATGGGAAATGTTTGGAGAGTTGCACAACGGGTCGATGGATCTAGGCAACTTGGTAATTCCGTACCGGGCAGATGGGCCGAAAGGCCTGTTTAGGTTCTATGATTCTATCTTCACCACAGACAGCAGCAACTCTCTATCAGTAAGTCCCACATATCTGCCCTCTCACCGTGATTTGTCCAAGTTAAAGCAGATATGAATCAGTGACCAACATGTGCCTGCGATTCTGCTGTTTTTATTTAACTTCTTACTTTGTGTTTTCGTCATTTAATAATGTCATGTGGCACCTCCATCACGATGGTTGGATGTCTTAGTTTCTAAAGTCGGGACATGTTCAGCACAACTTTGTGGGCCGAAGGGCCTGTATTGCGCTGTAGCTTTTCTATGTTTATATTTCAGGCCAAAACCCTTCCGCAGGACTGGAGAAAAAAGATGAGTAGTAGATTTAAAATGTTGGGAGGGGGTGGCGATGTTTCCGTCGCTCCAAGGAGAAAAGTCCGAGTTCACTCAACCTATTCTCATAAGCCATGCTCCCCAATCCAGGCAACATCCTTGTAAATCTCCTCTGCACCGTTTCTATTGCTTTCAGATCCTTCCTGTAGTGAGGCGACCAGAACTGAGCACATTACTCGAAATGTTGTCTGACGAGGGTCCTATATAGCTACAAATTACCTCTCGGCTCCAAAATTCAGTTCCACTGTTGATGAAGGTCAATACACTATCGGCCTTATTAACTACAGATTCAACCTGCGCAGCTGCTTTGAGCGTCCAATGTACTCGGACCCCAAGATCCCTCTGATCCTGCACACTGCCAAGAGTTTTACCATTAATACTATTTTCTGTTATCATATTTAACCTAACATGTCCTATCTCTCCCCAATGCTATTGCAAAGGATATAGAATTATGATCACAATCTCCAAAATTCTCTACCACTGAGAGATCTGACAACTGACCAGATTAATTTCCCAATGCTAAATCAAGTACACCCTCTCCTCTTGTAGGCTTATCTACATATTTTGATTAGAAACATTCCTGAACACACCTAACAAACTCCAGCCCATCTAAACCCCTTGCTCTTGGGAAATGTCAATCGATATTTGGGAAATTAAAATCTCGCATCACGACAATTTTGTTATTATTGCACCTTGTCAACTATATGTTGCACTGTATATTTCCTAGTTACTGTCTGGGCTGCTGAGTTCCTCCATCATTTTGTGTGTGCTGCAGCATCTTCAAGTGCCATTTTACTGTGATTCAGCCGTACACAGCATACAGCTAAAACGAAACTGTACCCTAGTAAATTTCTATGCGCACTCTCCAAAACTTCCACACTTTCTTATCAGGAGGAGACCCGAACTGAACACAAAATCCTGAACTTCGTCCTTTTGGACTTTTAGAGAACGACAGTATCTCGATAAAAACCCCGAGCTATTAAGGCTAATACATCATACGCCTACTTAATCGCCCGGCCAGCTTCATTTTAAGGATATGATGGTGCGGGAAATGGGCAAAATATCCCTCCACTGTTTCTTGATCTCATACTGGAGATTCCGTACCATTTCACTCTGCCGCTTTGGTTTGACCCACGTGTTCAGTATCCCGACACCCCCCCTCCCCGTTTGCTGTTACGAGTATGATCAAGTGGTGGCGTTATTACTTATGGACTGGGAGAGGAATGTTTTGTTAGAGTCACGTTTAAAGTTGTGATTCTGCGCCTCCCCCTCCCGGAGTGTTCTGCCCAACCCCCAACAGTCCGCGGCATTGTCCGCGGCAATGGATCTCTCCCATTTCCCGCACATCTGCCCTCACCCCATCCGCCCGCCACCCCAGTCAGGATAGGGTTCCCCTTGTCCTCACCTACCACCCCACCAGCCTGCAGGCCCAACGTATAATTCTTCGTAACTTCTGCCACCTCCAAGGGATCCCACTACCAATCACATCTTTCCCTCCACCCCTCTTTCTGCTTTCTGCAGGGATCGTTCCCTACGCGACTCCCTTGTCCACTCGTCCCCACCATCCCTTCCCACCGATCTCTCTCCTGGCACTTATCCTTGTAAGCGGAACAAGTGCTACACCTGCCCTTACACTTCCTCCCTCACCACCATTCAGGGCCCCAGACAGTCGTTACAGGTGAGGTGACACTTTACTTGTGAGTCGGCTGGTGTGGTATACTGCTCCCAGTGTGGCCTTTTATATATTGGTGCGACCCGACGCAGACTGGGAGACCGTTTCGCTGAACATCTATGCTCGGTCCGCCAGAGAAAGCAGGATCTCCCAGTGGCCACACATTTTAATTCCATGTCCCATTCCCATTCTGATATGTCTATCCATGTCCTCCTCTACTGTCAAGATGAATCCACACTCAGGTTGGAGGAACAACAGCTTATATACCGGCTGGGTAGCCTCCAACCTGATGGCATGAACATTGACTTCCCTAATTTCTGTTAATGCCCCTCCTCCCCTTTCTACTCCATTCCTGACATACTTAGTTGTTTGTTCTCTCTCTCTCTCTCTCTCTCTCTCTCTCTCTCTCTGCCCATCTCGCTGACTGTTCTCCATCTCCCTCTGGTTCTCCCCCCCCCCCCTCCCCCTTTCTTTCTCCCGAGGCCTCCCGTCCCATGATCCTTTCCCTTCTCCAGCTCTGTATCCCTTTCGCCAATCACCTTTCCAGCTCTTAGCTTCATCCCACCCCCTCCGGTCTTCTCCTATCATTTTGCATTTCCCCCTCCCCCCACTACTTTCAAATCTCTTAGTATCTCTCCTTTCAGTTAGTCCTGACGAAGGGTCTCGGCCGGAAACGTCGACAGTGCTTCTCCCTATAGATGCTGCCTGGCCTGCTGTGTTCCACCAGCATTTTGTGTGTGTTGATTGTTTTACCAAACCTGTTTGTCTGCTTCGGCTGCAAGTCCTTACTGTTGCTAGGATACCGGCCTGTGTGTTTGTTTATTCCGCTCGAGGTAGGTTCAGAAATACAACTGGTCAGGGTGTTGGTGAGGCTGAATCTTAATACTAAATATGGTTCAGGACCCTCTGTGCAAGAAAGTGAACAGTACATTAACATTGAATGCGGTCCGGCAGAGATTCATTCATTATTAACAAAAATAACTAAAACAATTAGCTCCATGTTCTTAGTATCATTATTTTAGAAGAATGGTTGTTGATTTTACCGAGTCGTACAAAATCCAACTGGGACATGAGTGTGAGTAGACGGAGTGATTCAGGTGTAGAAATAGACAGCTTGGAAAGAGCTCCTTGTCCAACATATGGCGAATAATTTCCATGATCCTCAAGTTCATGTTCAAGTGTAATTGTCATTCAACCGTACTCCATACACTGACCGGACAGTGCAGGGTTTAATTTCCGACACTGCCTATAAGCAGTTTGCACTTTATTCCTCTAATGGCGGTGTTTCCTCTGAAAGCTCCGGTTTCTGTCCACAGTCCCAAACCACGCTGTCTGGTAGAGGGAGTTCCATGGCGGTCCCGAAGATGCCTGATCACCGCACGATCTCTGGGTATCGGTGCCCTCTTCACTGACATGGGGTGGCATGGAACTTGCCTTCGGGCATTTATGGACTCCGGCTCCGCATGTGATTTTTTTTTTATTTAATCTGTGCATAGTATGACAAATACAGGTCCCAATCTCTATTCACAAACAAGAGAGATTCTGCAAATGCTGGAAATCAGAGCAACACACAAAATGCAGGGGGAAAACAGCAGGCCAGGCAGCATCTATGGAAAGTATACAGTCGAAATTATGGGCGAAAACCCTTCGGCAGAACTGATGTCCCAATCTCTAAGTTAGACTATCCCATAATAACGTCCACTTTTGATGAGAGACCACTTGCGTCCAGAAATGAGTGTCAAGTTTCAGAGCCACAGATGTAACCTTCTCCATTCCCCTCCAGTCCGTCTCATCTTAGCTTCTCCGTGTTTTTCAAAGCATAGTCCTGTTATGGTTGAATGGTAGTGTACTGGGTTGGGCTTCCAGATGTCATCAGGTCCAGACGATACAGCACAGTACAGGCCCTTCGGCCTACAATATTGTGCCGACCCTTAAACCCTGCCTCCCATATAACAGCCCACCTTAACAACTACAAAGTACACTGAAGATGCTGTGGTCAAATCAAGGTTCTTGCATTTGAGCTGAGAGGACATACAAAAAGGCTGGATGAACTCAGCAGGTCGGTCAGCATCCTTTGAAAGGAACAGTCAACGTTTCGGGCCGAGACCCTTCGTCAGGACTAAAGAAGGATGAGGCAGGGGCCCTATAAAGAAGGTGGGGGGAGGGTGGAATGTGCCAGGTGTAAGACTAATCAGAGGAAAGATCAAGTGGTGGGGAAGGGGAAGCAGGGAGGGGATAGGCAGGAGAGGTGAAGAAGGAATCTAAGGGGAAAGCATTATGGGTAGTAGAAGAAGGCAGAGCCATGAGCGAGGTGATAGGCAGCTAGAAGAGGAGACAGAGTGAAGGTGGGATGAGGGAGGGAGAGGGAGGGAATTACCCGAAGCTGGAGAATTCGATGTTCATACCAAGGGGCTGGAGGCTACCCAGACGGTATATGAGATGTTGTTCCTACAACCGAAGTTTGGCCTCATCATGACAGTAGAGGAGGCCATATATGGACGTATCCGAATGGGAATGTGAAGGAGAGTTGAAGTGAGTGGCAACCGGGAAACTCTGTCTGTTGTGGCGGATGGAGCGTAGGTACTCGACGAAGTGGTCCCCCAATCTGCGTCGGTCTCGCCGGTGTAGAGGAGGCCGCACAGGGAGCACCGGATGCAATAGATTACCCGAACAGATACACTAGTGAAGTGTTGCCTCACCTGGAAGGACTGATTGTGGCCCTGGCTGGTGGTAAGAGAGGAGGTGTAGGGACAGGTGTAGCACTTACGCTTGCAGGGATAAGTGCCAGGTGGGAGAGTTTTATAGAGCTGCGTCATTACTCCGCGACTCTTAAACTCTGTCTCTTGACTTATGAAACCCAGCAGCCCATACCTTTCTTAACTACCCTATCTAACTTTCAGGCAACTTTCAGGGATCTGTGGACATGTACCCCCCAGATCCCTCTGCTTCTCCACACTACCAAGTATCCTGCCATTGACTTTGTACCCTGCTTGGAGTTTGTCATTCCAAAGTGTACCACCTCACACTTCTCTGGGTTGCACTCCATCTGCCACTTCTCAGCCTACCTCTGCATCCGATCAATGTCTCACTGCAATTTTCGATAATCCTCAACACTATCCACAAAACCACCAACCTTTGTGTCGTCTGCAAACTTGCCAACCCACCCTTATTCCCCCATATCCAGGTCGTTAATAAAAATCACGAAAAGTAGAAGTCCCAGAACCGATCCTTGTGGGACACCACTAGTCACAACCCTCCAAACCGAATGTGCTCCTTCCACTATGACACTCTGCTTTCTGCAGTCAGGCCAATTCCGAATCAACCTGGCCAAACTTTCCTGGATCCCATGCCTTCTGACTTTCTGAATAAGCCTACCGTGTGGTGCATTGTTAAATGCCTTACTAAAATCCATGTAGATCACATCCACTGCAACTCATCTATATGCCTGGTCACCTGCTCAAAAACTCTATCAGACTTGTTAGACACGATCTGCCCTTCACAAAGCCATGCTGACTGTCCCTGATCAGACCATGATTCTCAAAATGCCCAAGGATTCTATCTCTGAGAATCTTTTCCAACAGCTTTCCCACGACAGACGTGAGGCTCACTGGTCTATAATTACCCGGACTATTCCTACTAACTTTTTTGAGCAAGGGGAGAACATTCGCCTCCCTCCAGTCCTCCAGTACCATTCCCATGGACAACAAGGACATAAAGATCCTAGCCAGAGGCTCAGCAATCTCTTCCCTCGCCTCGTCGAGCAGTCTGAGGAATATTCCGTCAGGACCCAGGGACTTACCCGTCCTAATGTATTTTAACAACTTCAACACCTCTTCTGCCTTAATATCATCATGCTCCAGAACATCAAACTCACTCATATTGGCCTCACCGTCATCAAATTCCCTCTCATTTGTGAATACGGAGGAGAAGTATCGATCACTTCCACATCCTCCAGGCACTTCTTCCCATCTTTATCTCTAATCGGTCCTATCTTCTCTCCTGTCTGCCTTTTGTTCTTCACGTAATTGAAGAATACCTGGGGATTTTCCTTTACCCTACTCGCCCAGGCATTCTCATGCCCCCTTCTTGCTCTCTTCAGCCCCTTCTTAAGATCCTCTCTTGCTACCATATATTCCTCAATAGAGTCATCTGATCCTTGCTTTCTAAACCTCACGTATGCTGCCTTCTTCCATCTGGCTAGATTTTGCACCTCATTTGTCACCCATGGTTCCTTCACTCTACCATTCCTTATCTTCCTCACCGGGACAAATTTATCCCTAACATCCTGCAAGAGATCCCTAAACATCGAGCACATGTCCATAGTATATTTCCTTGCAAAAACATCATTACAATTCACACCCCGAAGTTCTAGCCTTGTAGCCTCATTATTTGCCCTTCCCCAATTAATTTTTTTCCCTGTCCTCTCTGATTCTATCCTTTTCCATGATAATGTTAAAGGCCAGGGAGCGGTGGACACTGTCCCCCAGATGCTCACTCACTGACAGATCTGTGACCTGACCCGGTTCCTTACCTAATACTAGATCTAGTATGGCAATCCCCCTAGTCGGCCTGTCAACATATTGTGACAGAAATCCGTTCTGGACGCACTTAACAAACTCTGCCCCGTCTAAACCATTGGAACTGATTAGGTGCCAATCAACATTAGGGAAGGTATAGTCACCCATGATAACAACCCTGTTATTTTTGCACCTTTCCAAAATCTGCCTCCCAATCTGCTCCTCGGTATCTCTGCTGCTTCCAGGGGGCCTCTAGAATGCTCCCACTAGAGTAACTGCTCCCTTCCTGTTCCTGACTTCTACCCATACTGATTCAAAAGAGGATCCCGCTACATAACCCACCCTTTCTGTCGCTGTAATAGTATCCCCGATCAGTAATACCACCCCTCCTCCCCTTCCCCCATCTCTCTCCCTTTTAAAACATTGAAACCTAGTAATATTGAACATCTATTCCTGCCCTGATACCCTAGACTATCTCCCAGAAAATGATAGAGTTCCCAAGTCTGTCACCTCTTGCGAAGTGTGACGACTGTGACATTACGACGTTCTCGAACTTCGATGATCACTGAAAATCTCCCTGGATTATTCCAACCTCATTGAGGTTTTCAGTAAAGGGATGTCAAGCACACGTACCGCTCCATCAGCGCAATGATTGTGCCATAACGTTATTTTAGGGACCTGCCCACCGCTCTTTATCCGTCTCAGTACCTGAAATGTTGGTCAAATCAAGGACAAATATATTTAAGAAGCTCTTGCCTCAGTGTTAATCAGATCCTATATTTCTCAGGTGGGAGCAGGGTCCTCTTACGCACCAAAAAGATGGATGTCCGAGACCTTGAATAGATTATTAGGGCTTTAACAAAATGACAGTGATGGATCGCTCGCCCCATGTCCATAATTAACAAAGCGTATGATTTCCTATGAGGGCAACTATTTTCACAAAAGTGAACCCAGGGAACGTTTCCTGTTTAGCTCGTATTCCCGAAGTGGACGAGTAGAAGACAGCTTTTAATAACCCGACAAACAATATGAATAATTAGTGATGATCTTTGTACTGGCCATCCATCCAGTTGTCTTTCTGACATTTATGAATGACCTTCTGGTGGAATGCTTAACAAGTTTTTGTTTGTGTACCTCGATGACATCCTGATTTTTTTGAAACTCTTCTGGGGAGCATATAACACATGTAAGTCCGGTTCTTCCTTGCATGTTGAAGAATCACCTGGCTGTGAAAATGGATAAGAGTGGGTTCCACGTATGCTGTTGGGATATATCATCTCCCAAGGAAATCTTCTTATGGACCCTGAAAAACGGTGTGCCGTGCGGCACCTCCAGAACCTACGGCCACTAACACTGGAATGCAATATTTTAATTGGTAAGAAATGAACATAAAATCAGACGTTTCATGTGTGCGGCGGGGGTAGCTCTGAATGAGAACAACTATCGCGGATGTGTGAGTCCCGATGGACACAAGGATGTTTGAAACGGGATGGCGAGCAACATACGGCCAGTAGCAGAAACTTCTTTTTAATTGGTATTATATTTTCTAATCTTTGATCTTCATGGAACGTCAGGAAAATTTAGCTGATTCCCCTTGATCATTATTACAAAGGGTTAATTTTGTAACACCTGCTTCCTCAGTACTTCCTACCTGTCCATCTGGACAGTTGGCCGCAAAACCAACATTTCCATCATCCAAGTCATTGACATATAACATAAATGAATCGGTCCCAACACAGACTCCTGGAGAACACCATTAGCCAGTGGCTGTCAATCAGTAAAGGGTCATTTTATTCCCACTCTTTGCCTCCTGCCATCAGCTAATGCTCTATCTATGCTGGTGTCTCGCCTTGCCAAGCAGGTTCATGCGCAGCAACTTGTCAAAGGCCTTTTGAAAATGTGAAAATGTGAGTACGCAGGTTCCCCGTGACTGTGTAGGTTTTCACCGGTTGCTGCGGGTTCCTCTCACGTTCCTAATATGTATTGTTGGTTCGACAATTGGCCATTGTAAATTATCCCATGATTAGGCTGGGAGTAAGTTGGGTGTTAGCTGAGTGGCTCAGCTCAGGGAGCCTGAATGGCCTACACCACCCTGTGTGTTCATAAATAACATTTAAAATCCCCATTTAGGAGGCCTCCTGTCTTGTCCATATAACCATATAACCATATAACAATCACAGCACGGAAACAGGCCATTCCGGCCCTCCTAGTCCGTGCCGAACTCTTAATCTCACCTAGTCCCACCTACCCGCACTCAGCCCATAACCCTCCACTCCTTTCCTATCCATATACCTATCCAATTTTACCTTAAATGACACAACTGATCTGGCCTCTACTACTTCTACAGGAAGCTCATTCCACACAGCTATCACTCTCTGAGTAAAGAAATACCCCCTCGTGTTTCCCTTAAACTTTTGCCCCCTAACTCTCAAATCATGTCCTCTCGTTTGAATCTCCCCTACTCTCAATGGAAACAGCCTATTCACGTCAACTCTATCTATCCCTCTCAACATTTTAAATACCTCGATCAAATCCCCCCTCAACCTTCTACGCTCCAATGAATAGAGACCTAACTTGTTCAACCTTTCTCTGTAACTTAAGTGCTGAAACCCTGGTAACATCCTAGTAAATCGTCTCTGCACTCTCTCTAATTTATTGATATCTTTCCTATAATTCGGTGACCAGAACTGTACACAATATTCCAAATTTGGCCTTACCAATGCCTTGTACAATTTTAACATTACATCCCAACTTCTGTACTCAATGCTCTGATTTATAAAGGCCAGCGTTCCAAAAGCCTTCTTCACCACCCTATCTACATGAGACTCCACCTTCAGGGAACTATGCACTGTTATTCCTAGATCTCTCTGTTCCACTGCATTCCTCAATGCCCTACCATTTACCCTGTATGTTCTATTTGGATTATTCCTGCCAAAATGTAGAACCTCACACTTCTCAGCATTAAACTCCATCTGCCAACGTTCAGCCCATTCTTCTAACCGGCATAAATCTCCCTGCAAGCTTTGAAAACCCACCTCATTATCCACAACACCTCCTACCTTAGTATCATCAGCATACTTACTAATCCAATTTACCACCCCATCATCCAGATCATTTATGTATATTACAAACAACATTGGGCCCAAAACAGATCCCTGAGGCACCCCGCTAGTCACCGGCCTCCATCCCGATAAACAATTATCCACCACTACTCTCTGGCATCTCCCATCTAGCCACTGTTGAATCCATTTTATTACTCCAGCACTAATACCTAACGACTGAACCTTCTTAACTAACCTTCCATGTGGAACTTTGTCAAAGGCCTTGCTGAAGTCCATATAGACTACATCCACTGCCTTACCCTCGTCAACATTCCTCGTAACTACTTCAAAAAATTCAATAAGGTTTGTCAAACATGACCTTCCACGCACAAATCCATGCTGGCTACTCCTAATCAGATCCTGTCTATCCAGATAATTATAAATACTATCTCTAAGAATACTTTCCATTAATTTACCCACCACTGATGTCAAACTGACAGGTCTATAATTGCCAGGCTTACTTCTAGAACCCTTTTTAAACAATGGAACCACATGAGCAATACGCCAATCCTCCGGCACAATCCCTGTTTCTAATGACATCTGAAAGATCTCCGTCAGAGCTCCTGCTATCTCTACACAAACTTCCCTCAAGGTCCTGGGGAATATCCGGTCAGGACCCGGAGATTTATCCACTTTTAAATTTCTTAAAAGCGCCAGTACTTCCACCTCTTTAATTGTCATAGGTTCCATAACTTCCTTACTTGTTTCCCACACCTTACACCATTCGATATCCTTCTCCTTAGTGAATACCGAAGAGAAGAAATCGTTCAAAATCTCTCCCATCTCCCTCGGCTCCACACATAGCTGACCACCCTGATTCTCTAAGGGACCAATGTTAGGACCAATGTCCTAACATCTCCCTCACCCTCTGGTTCCCCCTCCTCTTTCCAGTTCTCCCATGGCACACTCTCCTATCCGATCATTCTTGACTTATTATGGTTAGTGTTAGGGTTAGGTACCTCTAAGGATGAGGCAGCTGCAGCCCATTGTGATAAAGGATTCCATGGATTCGCCATACTCTTGGTAAAGAAATTCCTCCGCACTTCCGTTCCAAAGGAATGTCCCTCCATTATGAGGCTGCTTCCTCTGGTCGTAGGCTACCACACTACAAACATCTTCTGGATATACACTTTATGCCTTTTCATATTCAGGAGGATTGAATTATTTTTTTCTAAAGTCCAGTGGATTCAGGCCCTGTGCCTTCAGATGTTCTTCTTAGAAGCCTTTCATTCCCAAGTCAGTTTTGAGAATCCCCTTTGAAACCTTCATAGTCAGCACATTGTTTCCTATATAATGAACACTAAAACTTCCTACAATACTCCAAGGGAGACCTCACCTTTTAAATCTTCAAAATTACATACTTGTTTTGAAATTTTAATCCTCTCTAAATGAATGCACAGAATGAATTGGCCTTTCTCATCACTGATTCTCCTGCAAGTTCAACTTTTGGGAATCATGCCCGAAGGCACACACCAATCTTTTGCACCAGATTTTCAATTTTTGTCACTGATTAGAAATATTGTCCTCTCTCATAATCCTTCGACCAAAATACATGATCATGTGCTTTTCGGCATTGTATTCCATCTGCCACTGCTTTGCACATACTCCAAATCTATCTAATTCCTTCTGCAGCTACCCTGTTTGCTCAACACTACTTGTCACTCCATCTACCTTCATATTGTCCAGAAACTTGGCCACGAAGGTATTAAATCAATCTTTCAAATCATTGACATACAACGGTAAAATAAACGGCCCCATCACTGACCCTTCTGGAATACCAGCAGTCACCGGCAGCCAACCAGGCTTGATTATTCCTATTCTTTATTTACTGCCAATCAGCCAATACCATACCAGTAACATTCCTGTGATACTGGCACTCTTATCTTGATTAGCAGCCCAAGTACACAACATCCATACTTTGTCCATGTTGCTTTTTTTATTTTCTGTACGAATTCCAACAGATTTTTGGTCAAGATTTTCCCTTAAGAAAACTGTAAATCTTTGGCCCATTTTCTAATTGCCGCCAAGTAACCAGAAACCTCATCCTTACTAATCGACTCCAAAATCTTCCCAGCCACTGAGCTCAAACTACTGTCTTCTTACCTTCTTGAGGAGTGGAGAGAAATTTGCAATTTTAGACTCCCTTTGCACATCCAATTCCTCAATTTGCTCTACGTTATCATATTCCTGGACGACCACCTGTCACGTTTACTTAAATAAACATGTAAACAGAATGTGTTGGGAAAGTGGTAGGTAAAACCCAATCTTTCACAGCAAACCTCCCCACATCAATGAATGCGTTCACATGTAC
Source organism: Hemitrygon akajei (assembly GCF_048418815.1). NCBI lineage: Eukaryota > Metazoa > Chordata > Chondrichthyes > Myliobatiformes > Dasyatidae > Hemitrygon > Hemitrygon akajei. The sequence continues at coordinate 55,149,070 of NC_133131.1, forward strand.
GGCTGCCACAAGAAAGCAGCATCTATCATTAAGGACGCCCAGCATTCAGTACATGGGCTCTTCTCACCACGACATTTGGGATAGGGATATTGTACCATTTTGGCATCACCAGGTTCAGGAACAGTTGTTATCCTTCAACAATCAGGCTGCTGAGTCCTGAGCCAGTGTGGGAAACCTAAGTCACTAACAGAATCACTTTCAATGAGTCAACGTCCGAATGTCATCATCATATATATATTTTTATTTGCACCCTTTATTTTCCCTGCACATTGCTTATTTCGCCGTCTTTGTCTCTTCCTGCATAGTTTTCAATTCTGTTGTGTTTTCCCCACCTTAACAGCTGCAAGAAGTTGAAAATCTATGTAGCACGTGGTAATGTTTGCGTGTTTTGATAATAAATTTAGCTCGAACTGTCAATAAAGGATTATAGGTTTGATTTATTGCTATAAGGCTGAGAATGGTATGAAGGTCTCATAAGAATTGATACAATCAGCCAGATTTGCTGTATCCAGTCCAAGGGTAGAACAAACATTCTGATGAACATCGAACACTGAACAATACAAACCAGAAACATGCCATTAATGTATCATTTAATGCCCTACTAAACTAATGCCGTCTGACAATATCATGTCCCCACTTGTCCATTCCCTGAATATTCGTCTACCTACTTAAGATGCTCTTGTCATATTTGCCTCGAGTATCACCCCTGGAAAGGTATCACCACAATATGTCAACAAAAACTTGCTCGCACATCTCCTTGGAATTTAATCCCTCTCAACTTAAATGCATGCCACCTAGTATGTCATGTCTCAATGCTCAGACAACAAACCAATTGTCTATTCTATCTGTGACTCTCTAATTTTACAAGCATTTGTTAAAGCTTCCCCAGCTCCAGAGAAAGCAACACAAGTTTTTCCAATCTCTGCTTATAACCAACATTGGGTCTCAGCAAGTGTTATACCTGCCTATTGACCTACTCACATACCAATAATCAAGGTCCCAAATAGTCCAACCTGATGAGGTGACTCTTTGCCTGTGAATTTGTCGGGGTCACCAACTATTTCCGGTCTCCTCTGCAGTGACCAGACTTGACACTTATTGGGGAACTGCTTTGTTGACTACTTGAATTGAATTGACTTTATTTCTTACATTCTTCACATGCATGAGGAGTAAATATTTTTACTGTTGGTCTGTCCACCAGAACAGGTGATTCCGGGAATGCAGGGGTTAACGTAAGAGGAACCTTTGGCAGTTTTAGGCCTGTACTCACTGGAATTTAGAAAAAAATGGAGGGGAATCTCATCACAAATCAGCAGTATGTTGAAAGATTAAATAAGGTGGATGTGGAAGGATGTTTCCTATAGTGGAGGTATCCAGAAATAGAGGACAAGGGCACAAAATTGAGGACAGCCTTTTCAGAATAAATGTAAGGAGAACTTTTTTAGCAGTGAGTAGTAAATCTGCAGTATGCTCTGTAGAATGCAGTGGAGGCCATGCCCGTGGTCTCCTGTTGGCTACCCATTGCAAATCCACTACCCATTCCCATTCCAACATCCCTATCTATGGCTTCCCCTATTGCCATGATGAAACTACTCTCCGGTTGGAGGAGTAACACCTCATGGACCGGCTGCTTCGCCTCTAACCTTAAGCAATGAACATTGCCTTCTCCAATTTCTGGATGTTTCTCCCCACTTCTCTTTTTCCCATTCTCTATTCTGCCAACAAATACACTCAAAAACTTCAATAGATGTCATGGTCTGGTCCGTGAAGTCCGCGTTCCAGTTCACGGCCCGGTCCGTGGACACCAGAACCCAGGTCTTCCGGCAGTCCCTAGTTTCATTTGGGCTTAATCATAGGCACCTGATTCTCGTCTTGAGCCCGGGAATAGAAGTGGCCCTGGGTTCCAGTGTATGTGCGGGTTCGTCTTGTCAGTGTCCTGTCCTCGCCTGGGTGAGTCAGGCTGTCTTTCCCATTACCCTGCGGCTGGAGCATCCCTTCCATATCCCCGACTGTTATCTCGGCAGTAACTCCCGTTAGAACTCCCGGGCGGGACGGGCACCTGAACAAGTGTAGTTGTGCCCGATTCGGGACACTGTTCATTGTAGCTTCTTAGTGGCTTCGCTACCCGGGGATGCGTTGTGGATACGGTCGCTTTCGTGACCAGCTGAGATGACAGATGTTTGCGCCACTCTGAGCTAAAGACAGACAGACAGACTGTATTGATCCCGAGGGAAACTGGGTTTCTTTACAGTCGCACCAACCAAGAATAGTGTAGAAATATAGCAATATAAAGCCATAAATAATTAAATAATGATAAGTAAATTATGTCAAGTGGAAATAAGTCCAGGACCAGCCTATTGGCTTAGGGTGTCTGACACTCCGAGGAAGGAGTTGTAAAGTTTTGATGGCCATAGGCAGGAATGACTTCCTATGACGCTCAGTGTTGCATCTCGGTGGAATGAGTCTCTGGCTGAATGTACTCCTGTGCCTAACCAGTACATTTTTGAGTGGATGGGAGACTTTGTCCAAGGTGGCATGCAACTTGAACAGCATCCTCTTTTCAGACACCACCGTCAGGGCCCAGTTCCATCCCCACAACATCACTGGCCTTACGAATGTGATTGTTGATTCAGTTGGTCTCTGCTACCCTCAGCCTGCTGCCCCAGCGTACAACAGTAACAGCAAACAACAGCACGAATTCGGTCATTTCCATGGCCAGCTGAGTTTTGCTGGTCCTGCTGTTTCTTCTTCGAGCCGCTACTCGAATGGACTGTTATTGTTTTGTCCAAGTCCAGTCCAAGGCTCAGGATCCGAGTCAAGTCCAGACCGGGGTAAAGTCTCCGAGGAGGTTCCAGTCTGTGTCCGATGCTCCGAGGATGTTCCAGTCCGTGTCTAAGGTTCCGAGGGGTTTTCCAGTCCGTGTCCGAGTCCAAGTCCTAGCCCAGGCCCTGTATCCTAGTCTTGTTCCCCGTTGTTTCTCCCCCACTTCCCTTGCTTTCTGACACACCAGGTCTCACTTTCCCTGGTACTTCAGCGACTGTGTCTTGCATTTGGGTCCGTTCCCAACACCCACCTTATGACAATAGATGTAACCAAGAACGTTTGTCGTTACAGAAAGACTTAGTGAAGTAACAGACTAGTTCCTAACGACTGAAGAAAATGATTATGCACAGTTTTCAAAACCAAACAAATTTAGAATTTGAATCAGATTTGTTATCATCGGCATGTGACGTGAAATTTGTAAACTTAGTAGCAGCGGTTCAAAGCAATACCTAATATAGAAGAGAGAAAATAATTAAAATTATGCAAAAAAAAAGAATTTTAAAAAGTGAGGTTGTGTCCAAGTGTTCACTGTTGTTAGGTACCCCGTAACTGGGTTAACAAACCAGCAGAAATGGAATGATACATATACATATAAAATGCAAATAGACATATAAAACAGGTTAGCAATTTTATATATATATATATACACACACACAGAAGTGTGGTAAAAGGAATCAAAAACCAAGCTCTTCCAAAGTCTAGGGGTAAATGAATAGTCTTAGGAGATGATGAAAGTTCATTTCAGTTCAGTTTAGCTTAGGTCGAAGTAGTTGCTGGTGTAACGTTGGAGAGAGAGTGAGCGAGATGTGAGCAGCTGCAGCAGGCAAACCTTCCGTTGTCTACTTGTTCCATTGTACTGATGTGGTCATTCGGATATGACCCCTCCGTTCTCGGCTAGACCGTTCTTCCGTGGTGGACTCGTCACTCTGGCGTGAGTGGACACACACACGCCCCCACCGGTCCTGCCGTCACACTGTGAGCTTTGTGACCGATCTCCCGATTCGGTCCTCCAATCTCCCACCATCCTGTGGGTGCACAACACTCTTGCAGTGTCTCGTGGCGTGTCTCCGGTGTCTCAGCAGACTCGTCTTTTATCTCCCCTGACGGAGTATCAGCCATCCATCAACTCTATGTCCATCAAACTGGCCACTCCCTCCTGTCTCAGCAGGCACTTGGCATCACTCTGCTGTGTCAGCAGAGATCCACACAAACAGGCCAAATGTCCTTGGCGTTAAAGTCAACAATTAGAAAAGAAGCCATAATACTAAATCATCAGTTTTAATCCTTGTCTCTCTCTCTCTCCCTCTCCCATCCGTGTTGTATGACTCCCCCTCCCCCTCTGTTCTTCATCTTTCTCTCGTTAGCAGCACCAGTTCACCGGGGGGGGGGGGGGGGGATGTCAGTGTCCAAAAAGCCAGCCTCATTCTACTGACATTTTAAAGTGATTGTCCACAGAAAAAATGAACCCTCGGGGTACATAACAACCGCCCCCCCCCCCGTTTTAGGATTTTTTAACGGGGGTGAAAAATTCAATAGTTAGGCACATTACAGAGTCTAATATAATACCGAAGTTGTCATTAACTAACAGAGTAACACAGATATACTTTCAAATCTAACACCGAGATAAACAATCAGCAATTACATTGTCAGTCCTCTTTACATGTTGTATTTTAATATCAAAATCTTGTAAGTACAGACTCCAACTTAATAACCGTCTATATTTATACTTCATGTTAGTCAAATATACCAATGGGTTATGATCAGTATAAACTATCAATGGCTTCGGTGCCGGGCAAATGTTAACCTCAAAATGCTGTAACGCCAGAATAAGTGACCGTAATTGTTTTTTCTACAGTGGAATAATTTCTCTGGTGCACATTGAACGTCCTAGATAAATAAGCCACTGGGTGTTCTATTTCGTCCTTGCCTTTCTGCAGCAACACAGCTTCGTCGCTAGCATCTGTTGCGAGGGAGATGGGTTTTGAAAAGTCAGGCGCTTTTAACACAGGGTGGTAACATAGTATAGTTTTCAGCCTCTCAAAGGCTTCTTGGCAAGGATTGTTCCACAGAAACTTTTCATTCTTTTGCAAGAGCTTTGTAAGAGGGAGGGCAGTATCTGCAAAGTTCTTACAAAACTTCCGATAGTGCCCTACCATTCCCAAAAACCTTCTCAGTGCCCTGTTATCAGTCTGGACGGGAACTTCAGAAATAGCCTGTACTTTCACCTGCACAGGGGCCAGCTGCCTCTGTCCTACCAGATACCCCAGGTACGTGACTGTGGCATGGCCGAACTCACTTTTGGCGAGGTTCACTGTGAGATTGGTTGCAGACATTCGTTTAAACAGTTTTTTTTTTTACCAGCTTTCTTCCTCCAAGGTTACTCTGTAGGGATGCTGCTTAAGAGCCTGGCCTGAATTTACAATGACATCATGCATTGTACACGTGCACAGTCTTAGAATATCAGGGAATAAACCTTTATACTTGTCAATTAAGCTCTGCAGTTGCTTTTGCTGCTTTGACTGCAAATGTTTAATTTTACCATGAATATTTTCCAAAACATCGGACTTTCTGAGTCTTGTGAAAACTCCAGTGTGTTCAGTAAAATGAATTGTTACTCCAGTACTAGACACGACAATCTCCTCCGTTGTCATAACAGTACTCACTGGTGTAGGGTAGCAGTCATAGTAACCCTTAATCACATTTTCATTCTGGTCTGACCATTGCTTTCTCAGTAAGTTCAAAGGTGATACAATATGCTTAGCTCTCAACCCTTTAACTATCCCCTGGAATGTTCTCGATGTAAAGTTACTACCCTGGACAGATTGGATTCCTTTAGTGTTCCTTTACCAACCAGTGTAGAAAATTTTTAAGTGCTTTTACCACAGTTTTAGCCTTGATGTTCCAGAGGGGCACCATTCCATGGAACCAAAACACAGCACACATGGTGGTTAACAGAAACTCGTAGCTAGCTGCAGTCTTTGGCAATAGGCCCATGCAATCCACTATGACCCTGGAAGATGGTTCACCAAGAACAGGTACCGGCCTAAATGGTACTGCTAGGATCACCTGATTAGGTTTCCTGCACCCTGACAGGCATGACAGCCCTGAGCAAGTTAACAACATCCTTCCTTAAATTAGGCCAGTAGAATTCCTTCTCACTTCCATTTACTGTCTTTTCAACTTCAAAGTATCCACCTAAGGACGTATTATAAGCCACGTTTAAAATTTCAGCCCTGTAAACTTTCGGGGCCACAACTTGATGTTCAATCGCCCAATTAACATCTGCAAACCCAGTAGGTGATCTCCACCTCCTCATCAATACCCCATCTTTCAGGAAATATCCTGCTGACCCTCTCCGAACCTCCTCTTTTGTGACAGCTGTCTCCTTTAACGCAGTAATTTCAGAATCTCTACTTTGCTCTGCTATAAATTCACCCTTTGACAAAGACAAGCCTTTCTCATCCTCCTTACTCTCCAAATACTGCTGTAACATGAAAGGTAGAAAAGTCTCTGACAAACTTCCATAAATTAAACTCCTGTCTCTGCTAACTGTGCCAATATCTGTGCGTGGGCTGCCAGCCACGAACTTTCTCGTTAGCCGTTCCGCTGACTTAATTTCACCCTGGATAGGTGCCGATTTAATGTTTGCCAAGCTCAACACCATCACAACATTTATGAAAACCTTGTTTACATTCTGGAAATTCCCAATTAAACCATCTAATCTGTTTGTTCGACTTTTATTTCGATTCGTCCCCATAGCAACCCCGACATGTGGTCTCTCAAAACAGAAACTATCCTTTTTCTCTACATTGTCATCTTGAACAACAGTTCTCCGACCTTGGAGCGGTTTACTTTCAACTTCTAAAATAGAGTTTAACTAGCTGACACATTCTTCAACAGACCATTGTTCTGCAATCAGGGTCAAAGGTCGTACAACTAGTCCAAACTTCTCCAGTTCTTTCTTTATTCCAGACACAGCTTCTTCCTCACTATTGTCCCTTAAATTCACTTCACCAGCTTTCATCTCATCACTAACTTTCAGAACACCGTCCAACACAAGTGACTGAGAATCCTCACTTTCCACTGGTGCCAGGGTTAACCCCTTACTCACTGAACCAAGTCCATCTGACCAAAAGGACTGCATTCCTTTTTAACCAAATCAGGCACCTCAGACCTCTCCTGAGTTTCAACTCAAGGTTCAGTACCCTGTGAATCCACAGGCACCTCAACAACCTGAACACAGGCAAACGGGACATCTGCCTCTTCTAAACTTTCAATACAAGTCCCAGTTTCAAATTCCAAGTTCCCCTGATCCTCCCAGTTGCTCTCTAGGCAACTCCTTCTGGAGTAAACTCAACCTTGCGGGTTAAATCAACCTCGTCTGCCAACCCAGTAGACTCCCGCAAGATAGTGACACCCTTTTAATCTCGGAACGCCTTTTCATAATCGGGAACACACTTCTAAAATTCATCAATTACAACCAAATCTTTCAAGCCATATACATAATCAGTTTCAAACACTGGACCTCCCAGCTGCAATATTCTTATCTTTTCCAGCTCAAACTGCCTTTTTTCTCTTTCCTTCTCTGCCTCCAGCGTCCTTACTTGGAGCTCATGCACCCTTTTCCTTTCCTCCCATTCTCTTTCCTTTTCCTCTTTCCGTCTTTCTGCTTCTTCCCTCTGTCTTTCTGCTTCCAACTGTTTTATTCGGAACTCATGTTCGTACTTCATTTTATCCTCCTGAAGCCGAACATCAGCCTCAGTAATTGTTTCACCCCCAACAAACAACTCCAACTCCTCCTCTTCGAAATTCCCCTTGGCTACGTAATGATGTGCTAATAACAGCTGTCCCTGAGCCCTCCTCATGCGAGTGGTCACCTTAATATTTAACTTCCAAGCAAGTCCAAGCAGTACAGCCCTTTTAGCCTCGTCCAGCCCCTCGGGGGTGGGATACGCCACAAACTTATTAACCTCAAACTCCATTTTTCTGTCTTCCTTTTATTTTCCCACACAACCAAAGCAGATAAGGGAAAGTACCCCAATCAATTTACCGGCCCCTAAATTTGAAATAAAATCCCGGACGAGCCCTCAATTTGTAACGTTACCCGTAACTGGGTTAACAAGCCAGCAGAAATGAAATGATCCGTTGGAGTCTGGTGGTACTGTAACTAAAGGTGTTTATTAGCAAACTAAGTAATACAGTATCAAAAATGCAAATATACATATAAAACAGGTTAGCAATTTATAGATACCTACAAAAGTGGAGTTCTGTATATATACATTATATATATATATATATATATATATATATATATATATATATATATATATATATAAGTGTAGTAAAAGGAATCAAAAACCAAGCTCTTCCAAAGTCTGGGGGCAAATGAATAGTCTTAGGAGACGATGGAAGTTTAGTTCAGTTCAGTTTAGCTTAGGGCGAAGTAGTTGCTGGTGTAACGTTGGAGAAAGGGCGAGAGGGAGAGTGGGCGAGAGGGAGAGTGAGCGAGATGTGAGCAGCTGCAGCAGGCAAACCTTCCGTTGTCTACTTGTTCCATTGCACTGATGTGGTCATTTGGATATAACCCCTCCGTTCTCGGCTAGACCGTTCTTCCGTGGTGGACTCGTCACTCTGGCGTGAGTGGACACACACACGCCCCCACCGGTCCTGCCGTCACGCTGTGAGCTTTGTGACGGATCTCCCGATTCGGTACTCCAATCCCCCACTGTGGGTGCACAACACTCTTACAGTGTCTCGTGGCGTGTCTGCCAGTGTCTCAGCAGGCCAGTATTTTATCTCCCCTGACGGGGTCTCAGCCATCCATCAACTCCATGTCCATCAAACTGGCCACTCCCTCCTGTCTCAGCAGGAACCTGGCATCACTCTGCTGTGTCAGCAGAGATACACACAAACAGGCTAAATGTCCTTGGTGTTAAAGTCAACAATTAGCGAAAAAGCCATAATACTAAATCATCCATTTTAAATTTGTCTCTCTCTCTCCCATGCGTGTTGCATGACTCTCCCTCCCCGTCTGTTCTTCATCTCTCTCTCTCGTTAGCAGCACCAGTTCACGGGTGGGGGGTGGGGTGGTCAGTGTCCAAAAGCCAGCCTCATTCTACTGACATTTTAAAGTGATTGTCCACAGAAATATGAACCCTAGGGGTACATAACACTGTCCATTTAGGAATCGTATGGCAGAGGGGAAGAAGTTGTCCCTGAATGGCTGTGTGCCTTCAGGCTTCTGTACATCGTACCTGATGGAAACAGTGAGAAAAGGGCATTCCCTTCGTGCTGGAGGTCTTTAATAATGTACGCTTCCCTTCTGCGACACCGCTTCCTGAAGGTGTCTTGGGTACTTTGTAGGCTACTAAGCAAGATGGAACTAAGCAAGATTTACAACACTCTGCAGCTTCTTCGGTACTGTACCGTAGCTCCCCAACGACCCCAACCGTACCAGACAGCGATGCAGCCTGTCAGAATGTTCTCCACGGTACATCTATTGAAATTTTAGAGTGTATTTGTTGACATGCCAAATCTCTTCAATCTCCTAATGAAGTACAGCCGTTGTGACTATGACGACAATCGGTGTGCATTATATCATTGATGACGTTCCTAAAAAAATTATGATGTCACTGCTGCAATCCAAATCTCTACTTGCAGACTTTGCTTTCAGTTTCTCTTCACATTAGCACCAGCTATTTGCACACTACAGCACAAAAAGGCCACTCCGCCCGTCTAGACATTGCCGAACTGCTATACTGCCTAGTCCACCTACCTCTCCTGGGCCATACCCCTGCCACACATTTCGCCATGCAAAAATCTCATGAATGTAGTAATTGAACTTCTGCTGTCTGCTCGTTCCACACACACCCAGCATACTCTCAGTGAGCATATTCCCTTAGTTATTAAACCTTTTACCCTTACCCTGTCATCTCTAATTGTAGCTCACACATGCTCAGTGGACATTTGTATTTAGCCTATCTATACACCTCATAACCTATATAGATCTTGAGACCAGTTGAGATGAAAGGTGAGTGTTTGGGGAAAGGGAAATGAAGTAAGAAGCTGGGCGATGATAGGGAGAATAAATACACGGTGAAGAAGGAATCTGAAAGGAGAGGTGTGAACCATGGGACAACGGAAAAGAGGAGGGGTACTAGAGGAAGATGATGGAGATGTGAGGACAAGACAGGAAGTCTCCAAAATGGGGATTTCAAATGTTATTTAAGAACACTCAAGATTGTGTAGGCCCTTCTGGCTCCTTGACCTGAGTGACCCAGCAATCCCCAGTCTAATTGTAATGTAATCATGGAACAATTTATCCAAACAACAGGTACATTTTTGGAATGTGGGAGGAAACCAGAGCACCCGGTGAAAATCTGCACAGTCACGGGGAACCGGTGGATATTGTGTATTTGCATTTTCAGAAGGCTTTTGACAAGGTGCTGCACATTAGGCTGCTTGATGAGATGAGATTCCATGGTATTATCGGATAGATACTAGCATGGATAGAGCAATGGCTCATTGGCCAAAGGCAAAGACTGTGAATAAAGTGAGTCTTTGCTTATTGAGTATCGGTAACTAGTGGTGTTCCCCAGGGGTCTGTGTTGGTGCGATCATTTTTATGTTAAACGTCAACGATTTGAATGTTAGAATTGATAGCTTTGTGGTTATGCTTGCAGACGATATAAAGATAAGTGGAAGGGCAGGCATAAGAAGAAGCAGGTGTTACAAGATTCTCCCCTTGTAATAACGATCAAGGGGATTACACATCAACTGAGTTTTTCTGACTTTCCACGAACAGTGAAAGAAGAAAAAAATATAAAACCAGTGAAAAAGTCACATATTCCTCACCATCCGGTTTTGAATCTCCACATGCCCTTCGGGCACTTCACACCCGCGATAGTTGTTCACCTTCACTGCACACTCGAATTATCTGATTTAATGTTTATTTCTTACACATTCAAATGTAGCATTCCAGTCTAATTGGCTGTAGGTTGTGTGTCTGAATATTAACAGCTTTTTGTTGGCTGTACTCCAGTCCAGCATCTATTTGTTGCCCACTTCCCAGCAAGCCACAATCGGTAATTTGTGGCTCCTTGTTCTAAATCAGACACAGACCAACAGTCTCAAACCTGCATGTTACATCCAAGCAAATAACACCGCACAAGAAACTTATTTGGCAATGATGTCTAGTTCAGCAGATTGCCTGAGGTACTGCATCTACTTACAAACACTGATCAAGCCAAGCGACTTTAGTTCACAGAATGGAAAACACAGTCTCTTCATAAAATGGCAGTCTCCTTCTCCTCCGTCAAGGCAAGAACAAAGGCTTTGATTCGAATTGACTGATTGGACTTCATCACGGCCAACACAAGGAAGCTACAGAAGGAAACAGATAGATCAGGCGAATGGAAAAAGCAGTGGAAGATGGAATAAAGTATCGATGAGGGTTTGATCGTGCACTTTGATGGAAGTAGATTATTTTTCTAAACAGGGAGATAATTCAAAAAAAACACTGAGTCGCAAAGAAACTTCGGGTTCCTTGTGCACCGGTCCCTGCAGGTTAACTTGAAGTTTGAGTCTGTGTTGTAAATACCAATGTATTGTTAGTATTCAGCATTCATTTTGAAAAAAAATAACCTATATAATTAAAGCAAGGATATAATGCTGAGGCTTTCTCAGGCACTGGTGAGGCTTCACTTGGAGTATCGTCAGTAGCTTTGTGGCTCTCATCTAAGAATGGATAGAGCCATATCGAAACTTTTTTAAGTAAGGGATTTTATCGAGGCAGACTGCGCAGGCGCGTGCTGGTTAGCGAGTGAGACGGTCGGGAAGAATTTAAATTGGGAGAGATTTTCTTCATCAGTTTGCTCGAGGCACGACACCGTCTTCTGGACAGACTAGCGTCCTTGTAAAGTTTCTCTGTACTCCTTCAACCACATTTAAATCCCTTTCCTGTAGGGAGTTGACCAATAGTGCAGACAAAACTCCAAGTTATGCCTCACCCAAGCCTTTCACTTCCTTGAAGAGTTCTATATGATTGGTTAGATATGGCCGACCACACACGAGGCTATGCTGACCATCCTTAATCAGCCCACGTCTATGCAAATGCTTATATATTCAGTCCCTTGAAATACCTTCCAATAACTTTCCCATAATTGATGATAGACTCACCGGCTAACTGGTTTGTTGCTTAGAGCAGTTTTAATAAAACTATATAATATAAATAATATAAACTGTATATAATAAAAATATAATTATTTTTTACTGCCTCTCGACCCCCATCTGTTGTGCCTACAAAAATGGATTACCATTCTGATCTTGCAGAGGACCAATTTTGTCCCTTGCAATCCTTTTGCTCTGAACATATCTGTAGAATCCCTTAGGATTCCCTTTCAACTTACCTACAGAGCAACCTCAAGCTTTCTTTTAGCCATCGTGAATCCTTTCTGCAGTGTTCTCTTGCAGCTTATACTGCAAAAGCACCTCATTTGTTACTGCCTGCCTAGAGTGTTATACACCTGCTCACTTTTCTTAACCACAGCATGAAAATCTGTTGAAAACCAAGGTTCCCTATACTTGTTATCTTTGATTCTAACAGACAGAGAAAAGCTTTATACCCTAAAAGACTCTCACTTCTGAAGACCTCATTACTGCCAAGTATACCTTTGTCATGTAAACAGCCCCCCCACTTCACACTTGTCAGATCATTTCTGATAACATAAAAATTTGCCTTCTGCAACTTAGAATCTCAACCCGCAGACCGGCCCTATTTTATTCTTGCATAAAATGCTACCAGATCTCAGCATGCCCAGACAAGATCTATGCAAAGTAGAAATCAGTTGAGGTTTCGGGCCGAGACCCTTCATCAGGAATAGAAAAACAATATGAAAATTTAGTGTGAGGGGGAGGAAGAAGTACAAAGTGATAGGTGATAGGTAAAGCCTGGAAAGGGGGAATGGTGAATTAAACAGCTGGGAAACTGATAGATGTTAGAGATTAAAGTGTTGGAAAAGGGGAATTTGATAGGAGAGGGTAGAAGACCATGAACAAAAGAAGTGGGAGGAACCCCAGAGGGAGCTGATGGGCAGGGAAGCAGTTGCGATGAGAGTGGGAAACTGGAATGATAAATTGGGAAACATTACAGGAATTTCGGGAGATCGATATTCTCAAAATTTCGTTTGAACTCTGATTTCTGAAGTCACAGTAATTGCCTCCGCCAACCTTCACCATCGATTTACCGCATCCGCAGATTTTCTCATCCATCCTTCTGCATAATTACTCTCAGAGGAATGGCACTGTGATCACTGGATACAAAGTGTTCTCTTACACAAACTTCTCTCGCCTGCCCTGTCTCACACCCTAATAACAGATCTGTACTCTCATCAGGACTTCTACATGGTGATGAAGTAAACTTTCCTGAACACATTTGGCAAACTCTATCCCATATAGTCCCTTTTTTGTACAGTCAATATGTGGAAAGTTTAAATCCCTACTATAACAACCTTATGCTTCTATCAAAATCAGCGATTCTCTCGACGTATTTGATCCTCTAAATCCCTTGGACTGTTGGGGGGAGGTGTCAATAATTTAGTGCAATTAACATGATCGCTCCTGTCACCCATTTCTCAACACAAGAGGAGTTCTCCAGTCTGTCCTGACGGAGCACTGCCTTCATATTTTCCCTGATTAACAATGCTACCTCTCTTCCTTTAATCCGTCACGCTTTGTCACGTCTAAACCACTGGAACCTATGAAAACTGAGGCACTAGGCATGCCGCTCCTGCAACTAAGTCTCACTAATGAGCACAACGTCATAATTCCAGGCGTTGATCAAGACCCTGAGCACATTCACATTCCCTACGGTATGTCTGCTGCTCAGGACACTAGTTGCATCATGCTCAACCTTTTCATCTCTGACTTCGTCTGAGGTCTTACCAACATCTATCTCCACAACCTTTCCACTAACTGTTTGGCACTCTGGTTCCCATCCCCTACAACGCTCGTTTAAACCCCCATCATTCAGCAATAGCAATCCATCCCTCCAGGATATTAGTCCACTTCTAGTTAATGTGCAAACCTTCCATTCTCTAGAGATCCCACCTTTCCAATGATCTAAAAATCTTTTTTCCGCGTCCTGCACTAATTCCGCAGCCACGTGTCAAACTGAACAATCTTCCTAATTCAGGACTCACCAGCAAGGGACAAAGTTCCCAATCCGGAGATCACAACCCTGGGAGTCCTGTCCTTTAACTTAGCATTTAAAGCCCTGAACTCCCTTTGCAGAACCTCATTACTCACCCCATTCACGTCATTAGAGTCATAGAGAAATAACGAACGGAATGAAGCCCTTCAGCCCATCCGATCCCTGTTGATAACATTTAAACTACCTACTGCTATCGAACTGCACAGTTCATTCCTCTCGTACCCCTATGTTCAGGTACTGTACCTATGCAAACTTCTATACAACTTTGAATTTGCAGTTGAATTCACGACTTATGTTGGAACTTTCACTCGCTCTGAGTTTCCCCTCATGCTACTCTCAAGCTTCTCACCTTTCACCTTTAACCCATGATCTTTGTAGTTCCATTCGATCTTAGTGGAAAGAAACCGCTAGTGCCTTTACCCTGTCTATAGCTCTCATTGCTCTGCATACCTTTAACAAATCACCTCTCAATCTTCTATGTACTATGGAATAAATTTGTAATCGATTTATTCTCTCTTTATAATTTAAGTCTTCCAGAACCAGAAGCATCCTTGTGAAGATTTTCTGAACTCGTTGAGCCTCATTTAGAACTTTCCTGTCGGTAGGTGCGCAAAAGTGCACACAATACTCTAAAATAGGCCTCACTAATGTTTTGTACAACTTGAACTTAACATTCCACCTCCTGTACTTAGTACTTTCAATTATGAAGCTAATGTGCCGTAAGCTCTGTATTTGAACCTATCTGCGTGTTGCACCACTTTCAATGAAATATGTACAGTACCTGTATTCCCAGATCCCGTTGTTCAATCACACCCCTCAGTGCCCTGTTGTTCATTGTGTAATCCCTACCCTGTCTCACACTTGTCTGCATTAAGTTATGTCTGTCATTTTTCTGCCCATTTTTCCAACTGATACAAGTGCTTCTGCAAGCCATGATACCCTTCCATGCTGTACACTACACAACAAAATTGGTGCCAGCAGCCAATTTGCTAACCGAGTTAACGGCATTATCATCCAGAGCACTGATATTGATGGCAAACATCAATGAACGTATTGCTCATGTTGGATCTAAAATATGCAGACAAATCATTGAACTCGAAGGTATCAAGGACAGTGGATGTAGACAGAAAATTGTGTTTGTTTCTGCAATGAGCTTGGAGATTGCGGCTACCATTCTGTTGAACTGTTTTACAGCCTCTATATTGTGAGATGGAGTAGCTTTGTTTTCAGAGTTTTAAAGAAGACACAATGTTACTTCAGGTAAGCTGCGGGCCTGGAGATAATTTCTAAATAAGAAGTTATTGGTGAGATGCTCTTCGGTTGGGCATAACATGGAGCCAATGACAGCAGAAAGCAATGTTTGAACTGTTAGGGAATGAGTAGAAAAGTGGACACTTCGAGTCTGCTACCACGATAACTCTCACAAGCGACCCTCCATCACAAGTAAGAACCTCCATACCAGGCGTTGTCTATGCAAATACTTTTGTATCCGGTCCCTTAGGATATCTTCCAATAACTTCCCCACAACTGATGTTAGTCTCACCGTCGTACAATTCCCTGATGTATGTTTAGAGACTTTTTTTTTTTAAACAGTGCAGGAACATTGGAATTCTCCAATACTCTGTTACCTCTCGTCGCTAAAGATGATTTATATATCTCTGCTAGGGTCTGGCAATTTCTGAACTTGCATCTTATCGGCTCAAACAGAACAACTTGTCAGTCCGTGGGGATTTACCAATCCTGATATCCAGGATAGCAAAAATCTCCTCTACAAAAGGAGATATATAAGCTCTATATAAGGTCCACAAATTAATGACTCTTTGCCTCATCTCTACTGACTTTGTGCCTATCTCTTCAGTAAACACAGAAGCAAAATTTTATTTAAGATATCCCTAAAATCTGTTTTGACTCCACAGATGGATTACCATTCTGATCTTCTACTGGACCAATTTTGTCCCTTGCAATCATTTTGCATTTCACCTATTTCTGGAATCCCTTCGGATTCCCTAAGCTAGTCAGATACAGCAAGTTCCTGCTTTATTTTAGGCTTCGCGATTTATTTCTTAAGTGCTCCTTTGCATTCCTCATACTCTATAAGTATGACTCTATAATTTTGACTTCATTAACTTTGCCTCCAACTTTCACCCTGCCCTCAAATTTACCTGCTCCATTTCCGACACCTCCCTCCCCTTTCTTGATCTTTCTGTCTCCATCTCTGGAGACGGCCTATCTACTGATATCTACTATAAACCTACAGACTCTCACAGCTACCTGGACTATTCCCCTTCCCACCCTGTTTCTTGCAAAAAGGATATCCCCTTCTCACAATTCCTCCGTCTCCGCCACATCTGCTGTCAGGATGAGGCTTTTCTTTCCAGGACGAAGGAGATATCTTCCTTTTTTAAACAAAGGGGCTTCCCTTCGTCCACTATCAACTCTGCTCTCAAAAGCATCTCTCCCATTTCCCGCACATCTGCCCTCACCCCATCCACTCGCCACCCCACTCGGGATAGAGTTCCCCTAGTCCTAACCTACCATCCCACCAGCCTCCAGGTCCAACATATAATTCTCCGTAACTTCCGCCACTTGCAACGGGATCCCAATACCAAACACATGTTTCCCTCCCCTCCTCTTTCTGCTTTTCACAGGGTTCGCTCCCTACGCGACTCCTTTGTCCACTCGTTTCCCCCCATCCCTTCCCACCGATCTCCCTCCTGGCACTTATCCTTGTAAACGGAACGAGTGCTACACCTGCCCTTACAATTCCTCCCTCACCACCATTCAGGGCCCCAGACAGTCCTTCCAGGTGAGGCGACACTTCACCTGTGAGTCGGCTGGTGTGGTATACTGCGTCCGGTGCTCCTGGTGTGGCCTTTTATATATTGGTGAGACCCGACGCAGACTGGGAGACCGTTTCGCGGAACACCTACGCTCGGTCCGCCAGAAAAAGCAGGATCTCCCAGTAGCCACACATTTTAAGACCACATCCCATTCCCATTCTGATATGTCTATCCATGGCCTCCTCTACTGTCAAGATGAATCCAAACACAGGTTGGAGGAACAACAGCTTAAATACCGGCTGGGTAGCCTCCAACCCGATGGCATGAACATTGACTTCTCTAACTTCCGTTAATGCCCCTCCTCCCCTTCTTACCCTATCCCTGACATATTTAGTTGCTTGCCTGTTCTCCATCTCCCTCTGGTGCTCCCCCCTTTCTTTCTCCTGAGGCCTCCCGTCCCATGATCCTTTCCCTTCTCCAGCTCTGTATCACTTTCGCCAATCACCTTTCCAGCTCTTAGCTTCATTCCACCTCCTCCGGTCTTCTCCTATCATTTCGCATTTCCCCCTCCCCCCACTACTTTCAAATCTCTTACTATCTTTCCTTCCGGTTAGTCCTGACGAAGGGTCTCGGCCCGAAACGTCGACAGCGCTTCTCCCTATAGTTGCTGCCTTGCCTGCTGTGTTCTACCAGCATTTTGTATGTGTTGTTGTTTGAATTTCCAGCATCTGCAGATTTCCAGCATCTGCAGTGTTTACTCTATAAGTATCTCGTTTATTCCTACCTGCCTAGACCTGTTACACAACTCATTATTTTCGTTAATCAGAGCATGGATATCTCTGGAAAACCAAGCTCCGCTGCACTTATGCTCGTTTATTCTGATAGGCAAAGAGAAGCTTTATACTTTAAAAAAAATCTCAATTCTGGAAGTCTCATTGCTAGGAAGTACAACTTTGTCACAACCGCACACTTAACTGCATTAAATGCCGTTTGCCATTTTTCAGCCCAGTTTTCCAGCTGATGCCGGTCCCTCTGTAAGCCATGACAGGCCATCTGTCTGCACACTCCACCCCAATCTTGGAGCCATCTGTAAATTTGCTAACCCAGTTAACCACATTATCATCCAGATCACTGATATAGATGACAAACTTCAAAGACGCTGCATTCAAAATATTGAAGAAAACACTGAACTGAATGTATCATGGACAGTTGTTTTTGATCCAGCCTTCTTCTTGGAGGTGGATGCTCCCATTTCGTGGACTGTTTTACATCCTACATTGTGTGAGATGGAGTTGCTTGGTTTTCTGTGTTTTAAAGAAGAATGTTAGGTCATCTGCGCGACTAGAGAGCATTTCCAAATCTGAAGTTATTGATGACATTTTCTTTGGTTGGACATATGGTGCAGGTTTGTGAATATTTTAGTTGTTGCCTGCCTGGAGAGATTCGAGCTGGTTACTGAAGAGAACAAAGAGCTATAAATTACCAAATGTCGCTTGATGTGAAGAGGCTTGTTGGGATGCTGGCCTGGAGCACAACCCATAAAACGGTGTTAATGGTCGATCAGATAACCTACAGACAATAACGATATCTGAAATGGTAAGGAACGAGTACATACTTGGATGCTTTAATTGTGTTATCAGCGATAACTCTCTCAAGGGACCTAACATCGGAAGGAAGAACGTCCATGTCAGATCATATCTATGCAAACCCTTATTGCATAGATATCGTACGCCGGTGAATCTAGCATCAGTTGTGGGAAAATTATTGGGGGATATTCCAAGGGACCCGATACTCTTGTATACCAGGTCCCTTAGAATATACTCCAATAGCTTTTCCACAACTGATTTTAGATTTACTGACGTTCGATATCCTAGTTTATGTCCAGAGCCGTTTTACTCAGTGAAAAAAAAAACACAAGGTATTCTCCAATCCACCAATACCCCTCCTGTAGATCAGGATGGTTTAAATATCTTTGCAAAGGCCGTGACGTTTTCTGAAGTTGCATTCTAGAGCCCGATTGTACATCTCGTCAGACCTTGTGAAGTTATCATCCCTGATTTCCAGGGTAGCAAAAATCTCCTCCTCTAAAACCTATACAGAGTCCACTCTGTCTGTATCCTGAGTAAATATAGATTCAAAATTTTATTTATGATTTCCGCACCTCCAACAGTTTTGGCTGCACAAATCCATTACCATACCATTCTTCCAGAGGACCAATATTTTTTCTCTTAACCTAACCATGAATCCCTTCGGATTCTTCTTCAACTTATCTGCTAGAGCAACCTCATGTTTTCTTTTAGCCTCCGCGATTGCTTTGCTAAGTGTTCTCTCGCATTCATTACAATCCATAAACACCTCATTTGTTCCTGCCTGCTTGGACCTGTTACCCACCTACTTATTTTTCTTGATCAGAACATGCATATCTTTTGAAAACCAACGTTCCCTGCACTTGTTATCTTTGATTCTAACAGGCACAGGCAAGCTTTATGATCTACACAAATTTCATTTCTGGGAGCCTCATTGCTACAGAGTACACCTTTGCCTCGTAAATAGCTGGTCCCAGTCCACAGCTACTAGATAATTTCTGATGACATCACAATTGGCCTTTCTCTTGACTTAGAGTTTCAAAACGCGGGCCAGACCTATTTTTTGTTTGCAAACAATGCTGGCGGAACTCAGCAGGCCCTGACAAGATCTATGCAAAGCAGCAAACAAATGATGTTTCGGGTCAAAACCCTTCACCGCGACTGGGGAAAAGAATGAAAAGTTAGAGGCAGAAAGTGAAAGGGTTAGGAAGAGGTACAAAGTGGTAGGTGATAGGTAATACCAGGTGAGGGGGAATGGTGAATTAAAGAGCAGGGATGATGATAGAGGTACGTGATAAAGTGCGGCAGAAAGGAGGATCTGAAAGGGGAGGGTCGAAGACCATGGAAAAAAAAGGAAGAGAGAGGAATCCCAGAGGGAGCAGATGGACAGGGATGCAGAGGGAAATAAGCATGGTGAAGTGAATGGTAAAGTGTCCCTTCAGGGCTAAAAGAATATTTGATAGTTGTTACGTATTCAGGCAACAATAAATATATGTGAGTTAGGCAAGGGTTTTTATAACTAGTAACACGTTTATTAAACACTGAAAACAAACCCCCCAAAAGTAAACAAACACTAACGTAACCGGAAAACAGCTGCTGTGCGGCAGCTTAACAGTTCTTAAAGCGATATTGCCAAAAACAGTTCTTAAAGCGATGTTGCAAAAACAGTTCTTTAAAGCGATATTGCCAAAAGTTCAAAATGCTCAGTCCATTTAAAAGGAGAGACTTTTTAAGGCGATTTAAATTCTCTTCCACGTCGTTCTCCTTCAATCCCCGGCGTCGAACTCTTCCCACGAAGAATTTTATGAAACGTAACGGTTTAAAGGCACTGACCTTTCCTTCCACACTGTCCTCAATCTCCTGCTATCCCGCAGAGATTAACACGAGAACAGTCAACGAAATCCTTCCGAATGAGGATCACACAAGGTCGAAACCATTCCACCGTCGAAATTCGATTCTCCTCGATCTTTAACTCCCGAACTTCTATCTTCACTCTCCACTAATTCTTAACTAGCAGTATTGTAAAGAAACTGCTGGCAATGACCTTTTAAACTTTAGGCATTAGATAAAACTTCATCTTTCAACTAAACTGCGTCATCACATTAAATCACGCAGTGGCATGAAGTCAGCTTGGCAAATCCAGCCACGAACTGCCCCTCCCGACAGGGTGGGGTCCTCCTTTTATACCCTGTAAAAAAAACCTGTCACATGAACTCTACTGGCGGGAAAATGACGTCACTCCACCATCACAAGACCATTACCTCAAGTCCAGTATAGCTTCAACCCCAGTCACGTGACAAGGGTACCACTGTCACGTATACGTAACATAGCTAAAACACATCTTTTAACGCTCTCCGTCACGAACCTCGGCTTTGTTCAAGTTGAATGATTGTACTTCTTCGTGTTGCAGTTTAAATACGCTAAAGGTCCATTCTGTCACGTTTGTCCCCCAAAACTATTCCCCCACGCATCTTTAAACCGGAAAATGAAATCTGCTCATCCGTCTTCTGTAGGCATCTCGTGACCTCCACAAAATCAGTTTTCTGCTTGGCCCCTGCTAGCACTGCCCTTTTGCCTGTTCTAGCCATGTCTGTCTGCATGCTGGGTTTGCCTTCAACTCCATCTGCAGTCGGGATCCAATCGCCATTTGTTCCCCGGGGTACACCGAATCGTTCTTTTAGGGTGTATCAAACGACCCACAGGCGTCGCTGCACATATCCGGGTAAAAGGTTAAAATTCAATAAGCTTGCACTAACCAGTTGTGGAACAGGATAGGTGTACTGATGGTGTCAGGGAGTAGTAATTGTGTTGCCCTTAAGACATTTGTTTAGCTTTATTATATTTTCGCTTTAGTAATTCGTTTGTAATCGTTTTCTAGTTAAAATTAATGTTGTTTAAAGAAAATCCGTTGTCTGTGATATATCGCGGCATGCGATGACGTCACACCCGGTTTCGCTGCGCCCTGTGGGAAAATACCGGTTTGGAGAAATGGGAAGGAGGGGGTTGTGTGTGCAGGATCAGCGCGAGAAAGGTTTTCTTTCTACGCACTAGAAACATCAGAGAAGCAACGTCGTAAGTTCGTAAAATAATCGACATGTTGAAGTAAAAATGTTAACGCTGATTCTGTTAAAAGTAATGACGGTTGATAAAGTTTATGTTCTTTGTTAGTTAAATAGTTGCGGATAGTTTGTGTTGAAGTGTATTTAAAGCCAGTTGATGGCGTAGGTAGATTCTGACTGTATGTTGCACTTTAATGTAATATAATTGTTGTAGTTTTACTTTTGCAAGTATTTATGATGTAAATGTGATGCCAAGAAGGAAACAAATACTGTATATATTTTGTATTGTTTTATCAACAGTTTTCACCATACGTTAATGTGGAAGAGTGAACAGTAAACGGTTAATCTTACTGGGATTGCGCTTCATTGACTTGGTTTATACTGCGTGTTTAGTTCACAGTTTTTTTTACACCTGTGCGAGAACACTACAGTAATCATCAGGGGTCCAGAGCTTGAGGGTCAGTATATTTCCTACCATTACTCGGGGAACCTGTCTATGGGTTGTACTATCAGGGGGCTGACTTTCCTTATGGCTATCGCTAGGTCCTGCTACCTGCTCCGGGCACTGTACTCTCTTGTTCCATAACCATGTGTGCATACCTACACTCTGTGGATTGTCTGTGTTCGAGTCACCAGTTCGGGAAATCTTTTCCTGTGAGGGAAACTGATTCCCGGAAAAGGGCTAAGATTGCTGGATTTGTCATCGCAGCTGTTGGGCGTCATGTCATGCGGCGACCATGACGAATATTGCTATTTCCAGCAGCCCATCTGCTGGGATTTTAGGAGAATGTCCTGCAATGGGAATAAAGAAGGGGAGGGGAAGAGAGTCTAGTTTCATTTTTCTGTAATTTTCCTCCTCCATCTTAGGTTTAAGTTTTAATGATTGGAGCCTTCTGGTCACTTGGTCCGGGTATTAAAACATTATATCATGTATTCCCATTCCCAGTTCCATTCCTCGTCCCTTACTTTCGTCTCACGTTTTCAGTAACAGATATTCTTCAATCAAAGCAGCGTCCATATGGACATTATCCTTGGCGCCGTCCGTACAGATCATTGGAAAAAGTCATCACATGTCCGCCGTCTCCAGTTTCCAGCCATAACTTGTTCACCGGGTTTTCCGAATTCACTAGGGGCTCACCTGAAATTTACTCGTCTTCTTATACTGCTTGACCCGTTTCTCGATATGTTTATTAATCGGAGCCTTCCTTTATCAGTGGATTGCGAGCCTGGAGATTGTGTCCCTTCCCTTCGGCACAGCGCCGATGAACTTGACGCATTTTCTTTCATTTCACACCATTTCTTACATGTTAGTTTTAGGTTAACCTGTCATCAAATTTAGTATATTTTCAATCACAATACAATTTCCATCCTCTTTTTAGGACAGAATTGGTTTTGACCTTCGAAGACCCTATTGCCCTTTAATTTGACTCTTCATTGGAGACTCTGGGGTTCTCGGACCCTGCGTTCCATCTACCGTCTTGGCCCTCTCCAGGAACTCAGGGATGGCCACCAGCCGGGCGGGTTCCTCATCTGCACCGGTTCTGCCCTATTGGTTCTTTCTCCCCAATAGAATTACAAAGTCTCACTGTTAAACGTTCCCCACGAACGCTTCTCAAGCGTAACTCACATTGTCGGAGAAGTTTACTGCCACCGGAGTTCGATTAGACCCTTATCTCTCGGTTATCCTATCCTCTTCTCCAAATTGTTAGGGTAATTAAGTTGCTAAGGAAACTTGATTAAAGTTGGTAATAAGTTGGTTAATAAGCTGGTAAGGAAGGCGGGCTCTGTCGTGGGCAAAGTACTGGAGAGTTTAACATCGGTAGCTGAGCGAATGGCGCTGAGTAGGCTACGGTCAATTATGGATAACTCTGAACATCCTCTACATAGCACCATCCAGAGACAGAGAAGCAGTTTCAGCGACAGGTTACTATCGATGCAATGCTCCTCAGACAGGATGAAGAGGTCAATACTCCCCAATGCCATTAGGCTTTACAATTCTACCGCCAGGACTTAAGAACTTTTTAAAAGCTATTATTAATGCTTTTTGAGATAGTGATTTAGATGTATATCATATTTTTTACTGAGTTAAGTATTGTATGTAATTAGTTTTGCTACAACAAGTGTAAGGGACATTGGAAAAAAGTTGAATTTCCCCATGGGGATGAATAAAGTATCTATCTATCTATCTATTCACGATATCGTAGGATGTAAACCCTAAAACAGTGGTTTTAAACACCCAATAATACAGAGATCACAGCTCATTTTATACATGTAGTAATCCATTGCCAAAGCAAAGGTTTTTCGATTAACCTTCCGAATTTGAAAAGATAAACACGGTTAACATGAAGCTGTCCTGTGATAAACAATATCCAGAGCAACAGCCAAACATTAAAAGAAAACATAAGTATTCTGCAAAGCCTTGTACGAACAAACAGTTTGTCTCACATCCTCGACGCTAATTCTTACAGAAAAAAAACAACTTCAAGTATTTATCCTAAGAGTCGCCTCGGCTGAAAACCAAGGCCATATCTATAACAAACTGTGTTGCAATCTCGTTTCCATACTCAAAAACTCAATATTAAACCCCTGTACTTCAAAATCTTTAACTCACAACATTTTCATCCACAACTACTAAGAAAACGTACAGAGCCGATCACATAATGTCTCGAGAACTTTGTCTCCATTCCTTCGCTCCTCCCTGAATTCCCTTTGCGTCAGCGTCTGGATTATTTGAAGTATGGGGACATCAAATGGACGGAACAGAAAATACAATGGAGGAGGTCGTCTTCCGTCAAGATGCAGTGGGACAGCTTTTTGATGCTGCCTTTTTTTAACTCCCCCGTTTACTGTTGTAGAATTCAGCACCCGTGCCGTGTGAAATGTTGGTAGCGTTCTGTTCCGAGATCATCGCAATTAGCGACATTTTAAATTCATTACATTAGCAGACACAAAATATAAGATAAATTATTCAACGCTTCTGCAGAGTGGGCATTCTAATTAACACATTGATGAAGGAAGAGCAGGCGGAGTAGTGTGTATGGATTTTAGCAAGACATTTGATAAGGTACCCCTTGCAAGGCTTATTGAGAAAGTAAGGAGGCATGGGATCCAAGGGAACATTGCTTTGTGGATTCAGAACTGGCTTGCCCACAGAAGGCAAAGAGTGGTGGTAGACGGGTTATATTCTGCATGGTGGTCGATCACCAGAGGAGTGCCTCAGGGACTCTCTGTTCTGGGACCCGTAATCTTTGTGATTTTTATAAATGACCTGGATAAGGAAGTGGAGGGATGGGTTAGTAAGTTTGCTGAGGACACAACGGGTGGTGGTGTGGATAGTGTGGAGGGCTGTCAGAGTTTACAGTGGGACATTGATAGGATGCAAAACTGGGCTGAGAAGTGGCAGATGAAGTTCAATCCAGATAAGTGTGAAGTGGATCATTTTGGTAGGTCAAATATGATAGCATTAATGGTAAGACTCTTGGCAGTGTGGAACATCAGAGGGATCCATGTCCATAGCATGCTCAAAGCAGCTGCGCAGTTTGACTCTGTGGTGGAGAAGGCGAACGGTGTTTTGGACTTCATCCATCGTGGAATTGAATTTAGGAGCCGAGAGGTAAAGTTGCAGCGATGGAGGATGAGAAGTGACCTGATAGAGGTGTATAAGATGATAAGAACCATTAATCGTGTGGATAGGCAGAGGCTTTTTCCCCGGGCTGATCTGATTGCCACAAGAGGACACAGGTTTAAGGTGCTGGGGAGTAGGTACAGAGATGTCAGGGGTAAGTTTTTATTTTACTCAGAGAGTGCTGAGTGCGTGGAATGGGCTGCCGGCAACGGTGGTGGAGGCGGATATGACAGGGTCTTTTAAGAGGCTTTTAGATAGGTACATGGAATTCCGTAAAACAGAGGACTATAAATAAGTCTAGTATTTTCTGAGATAGGGACAGGTTCGGCACAACTTTGTGGGCCGAAGGGCCTGTATTGTGCTGTAGGTTTTCTATGTTTCTAATTAGGAGGAAACTTAACAAGAAAATAACATCCTGGTTGGTGTTGAAAAGACAAGCAAATTCACAGCTATTGTCCAAAACTGGTTCGGGAATGAAATTCCATACTGAGCATTTTCCTCGATATATTGACGAATAGATGTTTAGAGCTACCTGCTCTAACGCTATTTCGTATTTCCACAGACAAGTGGAAGCACGTCCAGCTGATGTATTTCTGACGAGTGATGACAGCCTATGCAACACCTCTTCTCTGTGCAGTGATACCATGTGAAACCTGTGAAATCCCCCCGCTCCATTCTGATACGGATTCGGTCCCCTTCTCCATAAGGCGCTGCCCTCTGTTCCTCCAGTACCTTAATCCTCCTCTTTGCATCACCTGATTTTTCAATTGTCCTGACCTAATTTCTGCGGCAAGGCCCGAAGAGGTAGGAACAGAACATGGCCATCACCCATCAGCTGCTCCGCCATTCCATGAGACCATAAATTACATGAGTGGGATTGAGCCATTTGGCCCATCGAATCTGCTCCATCTTTTCATCATGGCTGGAGAATTGTCCTCTGATTCCCAGTCTCCTGCCTTCTCCCCATATCTATTCCTGCCATGTCCAGTCAGGAATCTTTCAACCTCTCCTTGAAATATACTGTATATACAGACTTGGCCTCAATAGCTGCCCCTGGCAAAAGAATGTCACAAATTTACCATTCTCTAGCTAAAGAAATTCCTCCTCATCGCTGTTCTAAAATGAAGTCCCTCTATTCCGAGGATGTGCCCTCTGGTCTTATACTCTTCCACCTTTGGAAACATGCTCTTCACATCCATTCATGAGGTTACCGCTCATTCTTCTGAATTCTAGTGAATTCAAACAAGTGCCATCAAACGCTCTTCATAAGAAAAGCCATTAAATCCTGGAATCATCTGCATTAACCTCCTTTGACACCACTCTGGTTTACGCACATCAGCTCTATGGAAAGGAGCCCAAAACTGCTCACATCACTCCAAGTGAAGCCTCCACAGTGCTTCACAAAGTTTCAACAGTACACCCTTGCATCATTCCTTCATGTTTGAAGGATTTCGGTGTTGTTTCTTGAATTTAATTAATTTTGCTGAATTCACTGTGCAAAAGCCATATCGACCCGATGCAATAGCGCAAGGTACCACGAACTCAGTAAAACCATAAAACAAGCGATACTTCGTCAAACTTCACTTTTTATTCATAGCATGCTATGGGGGAAGTTACAGACTGATCTCCCAAAGAGACAGTCCGGACACTGCCCTCTCACGAACACAATTCCACACAATTTATAACATTGATCATTACAGGAAATACTATAATTACGCGAGTTAATACAGTTTTAGAATAGGTTCGATCACATGTTAAGATACAATTCGGTGTAAAATCATTATTGGATAGTTTTAATTATTTCTGCCAAGACCAGCATGGATACAATCTCAATTCCTTATGTTGACACCTGCCCTTACTCTCCAACATTCAACCACCTCCCCCCACCACGCTGTCCTTCCCCTATTTAGTTATGTTATACCTCAAAAATACGTTGTGCAACCAGATAATTCTTTATTTAGACCTATGTCTAACGCTATTAGGGAACAATGTCTGGTACATCATTTGTTGCTGGGTAAGGTTCCCTTTTTGGCTGTACAACAACCAACATAAGGTACCTATAAGCTAAATAAGCTAATCATTCCCCCATTTACCTTTCCCTCTACCTAAGTTTACCTTTCCCTTCATCAACTGGAACTGACAAATTATTAGCATTCGACCATCTGGCTACAGGAGCACAGGCACATTTACCAGACATATACTTAACATGAAAATGCATTGCACTCCCATCAAAGCTTACAATTTGATTTGCGCATTACTTGCAGAGCCGACCACATAACGTAATCAGATGTTTGACCGCACCCGTCAGTCCTTCCCTGAATTTCCTCTGTGACAGAGTGTAGATACACGTGCTGGTGCAGGTACAGAGATATTGCAACATGAACGCAAACTGTTGCAGGATATATGGCGGGGTATTCAAATATCTGTCTGTTTAAAAGAAATTCTGAACTTGCCAGTTCATAGTATAGGCAATAAATGAGATCCAGAACAATATGAAATTGGCTGTCGGAGCAAACAGCAAAATTATTAACATTCTCCGGTTCTCCACCTCTGAATCATTCTTTTTCTCTCTGTTGTCCCTGAGCCCCTGTCGAACTCTGTTTGCCGCGATACGATGACTGACTGTTCAAACATTAAAAAGTAGAATCAAACCGATTGGCAATAAAGGTATAGTCATAGTATTAAACAACTGGTATGCTTTCTACATTGGCACAGTAAAGTAATTCGTTCTGATAATGCATCACCAGGGCACGTTTTCAACGATAACGGTAAGTTTCTAACACAAAAGATAGAGGAACACTTTTCGCACAACATCCTAAAGCCACAATTACTATCACAATAGTTGCTGTCCTCTCGGTGCAGTACCGTTCCCGCAGCTTTTGACTGCAGATTGCAACGCAGCGATCGAACGTGAAAACCAGCGTGAGCCAAACAGAACAGTCCATGTTTGCGAGCCTCAGTTCAAGCGTCACAGTGCAAACTGGTGTAATGAACAAAGGAGGTGTATACACATAAATATTATTGATCTGATCTTGTACAACAGCAATAATGACACCCAGTTAATCAGCCGCTGCCATTCCCACCAGGTAACGGGAGATGCATTTAGAGAGTCCGCAGTTTCCAGAGACATGATCACAATCGCCACTAGGTTAACTGCAAGGAACCAAGGAAGATTTAGGTTCATATGGAAAAATCCTAATTATTTTTACTTGATATACATGCATAGAAAAGTTTTGAATCAGATTGATTGACATTCAGACATCTTATCCTTCAATTCGGAGAGTGGAAATAGTGTTTGTTTGGGCTCCGTCACTGTCCTTCAATTGGATGAGAAGACGGACCCGACGATCAGTTGAGCCGCAACTTTCCAGTTGACAGCAGATACGCTTATCGATCCATTCATCTAGACAGACCCATAATTGTAGCTGAGAATGTTTAAGGTTTTATATATTGCGGGAATAAAATGGACAGAGGGAGACTGTTCCATTCGACACATTTTGGAGTGTAGTAACCGCATAGCTAAGTTAATGATTCGATGTACAGGTGGAAATTGAACCCTGTTCTTTGCAATGGAAACACAATATAAAGATCTTTATTCCCTTATGTTGTGAAATGGATGCAAGAAATAAAATAGATCTTATTTAATTTAATCTTATCAAAAATAAAACTGCTCACAGAAAGTGGACACGGTAAATTGAACAAGTTTTACACGTTATTCTGGCAATTTCAAAGACACTTAGACAAATACATGGGAAAAAAGGCCTTTGTTCCATTAAACTAAGAGGGAGGAAACTGTGTGAGCTGTAGCGATGTTAAAGATTTTGTTTTCATTTTAGTACATTGCGAGGGACACCTAACATAAGGCTTTTTATTTACTGTTGTCAGATGGATGTAAGAAATAAAATAAATCTTATTTAATCGTATCTATATTAAAACTGGGCAAAGAACGAGGTCTAGGTGAAAGAGAAGAGCTTTGCATGCTATTCTAGAAATTTATAAGACATTTAGACATATGAATAGAAAAGAAAGTATTTTGTTTCATTAAAACTGAGAGGGGAAAAAAACTGTATATTGCCGAAAAACTGCGAAGCTCGCAGACAGAGCTGCAGCGATGCTACAGATTGTGTTTTCACTTTAATAAACGTTTGAGTTTCTATATTGATACAGAATCAGATTTAGTACAATACGTGCTGGTAAAGCTGGAAGGTCGAGTTATGTAAAATACTAAAACAGTCTCAAAGTTGATATTCAATCAATTGTTAATATTGACAAATTGACAAAATGTTCGGTCATGAGAATTGTTTATCAATTCCTGAGGAAAAAAATAAAGAACAAAGTAAAACATATAGTTAAACCTGAACAGGCTTAAAACACTCATCAGATGAGGCACCATCTGTAACAAATTCTATAAACTCACTCATACAGAAGTAGCCAGTTCCAGACACTAACCAGGGATACCAATCGCTGTCAATACAGGATAGTAAATACTCGCGATGTAGTAAATTGCCGGATATTCCATTTTCTGTGTGAATTGGTCATCTGTAGAAAATAGTCCTGTTACGTTCCCAGTAACCGGGTGACTTACCAGCAAAGATAGAGAGGTCCGCTGAAGTCTGATGGTACTATTTTCAAACGTTTTTATTTATAAAGGGGCACAAACGTATGGTTAATACAAAACATTCAGATCATATACATCGTCAAAACTCAATCTAAAGCACAGGTATAGTAATAATCAATCAGAAATAAGCTCTATCGTTGTCTAGGGGATAATACTGAGTCCAATGGAATATAAGAGTCACTCAAAATCTGCAGGCTTTCCCGTTTTGGGAACCGCTGGCATTTCACGTGTTGGAGAGAGAGAGAGTGGTGAGAAAGAAGGAACACTTGCCCGTCGTCTTTGCGAAGCAAATCCTTGTTGCTAGTTAAAACGGTTTTCCTTTGGTTTCAGCCACAAACCCCCGATCCGGAATCTAACGCCCGTGGCTTCCTTCAAAATGGCTTCCCGCTCCGACGAGAAGCGCTATCGTGTCTTTTTCGTGTGTCTCCTTGGTGCGTCTGAGGCCCCGCCTCGGCAGCCCACCTTTTATCTGGACTGGCAGGGTTGTAGATGTCAATCAGGGTGGGGGTGAGGCAATCTTTCCCCCATCACCCAACCCACGTTGCCCTGAGGGTTTGCACGTAGTCCAGTCCCTTATTCCACAAAGGTGTCTCCCACGACAATGGCTATGTCCATGGCTTTTGTCTGGCTGAGAGGCCAGCCCACATTCCAAACCGTAAGGCTTCTCTCTCTCTCTTGCGATTCTCACAAAGGAGGGGGCTGGGGTCATAACAACCTGAACAGGCTTAAAACACTCATCAGATGAGGCACCATCTGTAACAAATTCTATAAACTCACTCATACAAAAGTAGCCAGTTCCAGACACTAACCAGGGATACCAATCGCTGCCAATACAGGATAGTAAATACTCGCGATGTAGTAAATTGCCGGATATTCCATTTTCTGTGTGAATTGGTCATCTGTAGAAAATAGTCCAACTGCCGATATCTATTGTTGTTTGATTTGCAAGCTCTTATACAGTAAAGGAAAGTACACTCTCACAATTAATCATACCACGTAGTTAGTCACATCAGTGACAGTCCACTGAACACACTTCAGGTTTGTTTTCATTTATACGAAATATGTCACCCTGCAATTAAGATCGCTCCCTCGGAGGTATCACAATATAACAAGCATGTTTAATTTTAGCCACTCACGCCTTCAAACTAGAACGTTGTGCATCCTTTCTCTATGACGCAGAGTTGTTGCGTTTCACATCCTTCGTGTCAATATGTTTATAATGTGCAGTTCCGCCCTCAAATAATTATCAATTGTAACACTAGGCGAACCGCATTAAGATTTTAAGATTAAGGAAGGGCATTTTGTTTCATTGTTCAATTCAATAATCTTTTCCCGGACGGGGAATGCTCACAGCTCCTCCTTCCTTTCAGACTGGGTTGGTGCCACAATAGTGGTCAATTTGGTGACAAATAACACAGTAAACGATTTGATTAATTTTGTATCCCGAAGGGCATTTCCACATCTAAACTGATATGGGAGTAGCGAGGTCATCTGAGAATAATGTAAGGAGTCTTCTTCAATAAAAGTATCTATACAAATAGGTAGATCCAATACCAGTTTTTTCAAACATTAAACACGATGTACTCGGATTTCTCCCACTAACATATCGATCCATTCCACTCTCTCCATTGCCATTTTGTGCCATTCCTTGCAGGTGTGTAATGTACACACATTGCTCACTGCATTGTACTCTATTTTTTTTTTAACCTCGCCATTTGTATAAGGGTCAGCGTGTGTATTGTGGGAAGGCAAATGACTTCTAAACGCGGTGATTTATCCACATGTATTGCGGTCACCATATTTTCCTTACTGGATTTAAGACACGTTGCATTTAACGCAAATGAATTGATAACCGTCACCACAGAGCGATATAAAATGACAATAATTTCTTCTCGCGTTGTCCCTGTGTGCAGCAGGTCCCATTCCTTTATTATAGCCCCAAAAAATCATGTCGGAACAGTTTTTGTTGTCTCCAGTCCCACGTTTTTTTATTCCAGAATATATACAGAACTCCCGCGTTTTTATTATATATGCATGAAACATAGTACGGCGAGTCATATCCGATAAAAGAAGCATTACCGAACATATTGTCTATTCCAGAATCTATTGCGAATTCCCTGGCTTTGATTATATCTACATGAAACACTGTACGGCCAATCATGTTGTCAAATGGAAGAAGGATCGTCGTCTTATGTCTATTGTATCTTTAGAAACAAAATATCGGTCTCAACAACAGCAACATGGGAGCTCTTTCGGTGAACTTTAATGTTGAACTTGGACAGGCGAGTCTTCCAGCCTCATATTAGCAACGGGGAATTTACTCGCGTTTTATATTGGTTCAACTGTCTCTTCAATAGCAACTGTAGCAGTGCTGATGATGAAGATTTTAGCTCTGAGGTTCTTTCAAAAGTTTCAATTTTATGACCAGAAGGCCACAATATATACGAGCAGAATTAAGTCATTTGGTCCGTCGAGCCTTCTCCACGATTTCATCGTAGCTGATCCAATTTTCCTCTAGGCCCCACCATCCTGCTTTCTCCTCGGGCATCATGTCATGCCCTCACCAATCAGACAGACAGACAGACATACTTTATTGATCTCGAGCGAAATTGGGTTTCGTTACAGTCGCACCAACCAAGAATAGTGCAGAAATATAGCAATATAAAACCATAAATAATTACATAATAATAAGTAAATTATGCCAAGTGGAAATATGTCCAGGACCAGCCTATTGGCTCAAGGTGTCTGACACTCCGAGGGACAGGTTGTAAAGTTTGATGGCCACAGGCAGGAATGACATCCTATGACGCTCCGTTTTGCATCTCGCATGAAATGAGTCTCTGGCTGAATGTACTCCTCTGCCTAACCAGTACATTATGGAGTGGATGGGAGACATTGTCCAAGATGGCATGCAACTTGGACAGCATCCTCTTTTCAGACACCACCGTCAGAGAGTCCAGTTCCACCCCTACAACATCACTGGCCTTACGAATGAGCTTGTTGATTCTGTTGGTGTCTGCTACCCTCAGCCTGCTGCCCCAGCACACAACAGCAAACATGATAGCACTGGCCACCACAGACTCGTAGAACATCCGCAGCATCGTCCGGCAAATGAAAAGGACCTCAGTCTCCTCAGGAAGTAGAGACTGCTCTGACCATTCTTGTAGACAGCCTCAGTGTTCTTTGACCAGTCCAGTTTATTGTCAATTCGTATCACCAGGTATCTGTAATCCTCCACCATGTCCACATGACCCCTTGGATGGAAGCACGTGTCACCGGTGCCTTAGCCTTCCTCGGGTCCACCACTAGCTCCTTAGTCTTTTTCACATTAAGCTGCAGATGATTCTGCTCACACCATGTGACAAAGTTTCCCACCGTAGCCCTGTACTCCGCCTCATCTCCCTTGCTGAAGCATTCAACTATGGCAGAGTCATCAGAAAACTTCTGAAGATGGCAAGACTCTGCGCAGTAGTTGAAGTCCGAGGTGTAGATGGTGAGGAGAAAGGGAGACAGGACAGTCCCCTGCGCAGCCCCAATGCTGCTGACCACTCTGCCTGACTCACAGTGTTGCAAGCGCACGTACTGTGGTCTGCCAGTCAGGTAATCAATAATCCATGATACCAGGGAAGCTTCCACCTGCATCTCTGTCAGCATCTCACCCAGCAGAGCAGGGCTGATGGTGTTAAACGCACTGAATCAAGAATCTATCAAACTCTGCCTTAAATAAACATACCGAATTGGCCTCCACAACCTGCCTTTGGCAAAAACTTCCACAGATTCACTGTTGCCTGCAAAATAATTTCCTCCTCATCTTCGTTCTAAAAGGATGCCCCTGTATTCTGATGCTGTGCCCTTTGATCCTAGACTCTCCCATCATGGAAACATCCAATAGAAAATCTCACCCCTTGACATGTCTACATGAAACACCGTACGGTCGTTCATGTTATCAAATGAGAAATGGACCTGTGGTTCTAGGTATTTGCTAACCATTCCATGCCCAAACGGGAAATTCCCTTCTGTTGCCATTATAAATGTTCCAATGCTGTGTTTCTTTCCCTAG
Organism: Hemitrygon akajei; assembly: GCF_048418815.1. Lineage (NCBI taxonomy): Eukaryota > Metazoa > Chordata > Chondrichthyes > Myliobatiformes > Dasyatidae > Hemitrygon > Hemitrygon akajei. The sequence goes on from NC_133131.1 coordinate 55,182,830, forward strand.
CCATTTACAACATAACATCAAAGGAATTGGAATCATTCTGTACTGCACAGCGGTTTTCTCAAGTCACATGGTTCCGTTTTAGTTCTGCTCCAATAAGTTTTCATTTCTTTGTGGGTGAGTTAACTGCGGTTGTGATCCTCTCTCGGAGGACATGTGGACTTTCTAAATGCATCTCCAGGACCAGGTTGAAATGGAGAGATTAGATCTCATGCTAGTTGTCTTCGTTGCGTTTCTATAGAATGTTAAACTATTTTGCACAAGATTTCGAATTCACTGATTTTGAATTTCGTGTTCATTTTGTCACGTATCCCGTGACCGGGTTAAAGAACCAGCAGAAATGGAAAACACATTGGAGTCTGGTATTGTTATAAACTAATAGTGTTTATCAGTAACTACGCAATGCAGTACTATAAATGCAAATATATAAATATATCAAACAGGTTAGCAAATATATATATATATATACATAAGTGTGGAAATAGGTACAGAATTAGCTCTTTCAAACCTAGGGGAAAACAGGTACAGTCTTACCATGATGAAGAGAGTTCAGTTCAGTTCGAGATAGTTAGTTGGGTAACGTTGGAGAGAGAGAGAGAGAGAGAGAGAGAGAGAGAGAGAGAGAGAGAGAGAGAGAGAGAGAGAGAGAGAGAGAGAGAGAGAGAGAGAGAGAGAGAGAGAGAGAGAGAGAGAGAGAGAGAGAGAGAGAGAGAGAGAGAGAGGTGAGAGGTGAGCTGATGCAGTCGATTTTCCCGTTGTCTTCCAAAAGCCTGTTGAAGTCACCGACTATGACCATAACACGTACGGCCGTTCTTAAATGGTGGAATTATAACCCAGGCAAGGATTATCACACACAGGTAGATTCCACAACGTTACCTCAAACACACAACTGTGATAGCCACTTATCCAGTTCCACGACATACAAAATAACTCCAACAGTGATTTGCCACAGGGGTGCCTTTCTTCAGTGAACTACCACACCCAAATAGGGTAACACACAAGTGCTAATCACAAAGGTTTCCCCCTCAACAGGGAACCCACTCCTGTGGATTAACTACGTGACAGTCACACCTTCGTATTTGAATGGAACTTGAACTGTCTCCTACGGGCTACAGAAGAGAGAGTCCAAACAGTGACCTCTTTGTCACTAGGATTCTTCTGTTTCAAACCTTCCTCTCCCCTCTTCTCTTCCTTTAGAGTCACCGACTGTGACCATAACCAAGGTGACCGTTCTTCTATGGAGAGTTAAAAATCCAGGCCAGGGTTGGCCACACAAATAACTTCTCACCGGTGACACCTTTTCTGCACTGCAAGAGACACTGATCGATTTTCCAGAATCGATCCTCCAAAAACTCCACCTTCCTGTGTATACAACAAAGCTCATCCAGTGTCCAAAACCTTGTGTGTGTGTGTGCGTGCGTGTGTGTGTGTGTGTGCGTGCGTGCGTGCGTGCGTGCGTGCGTGCGTGCGTGCGTGTGTGTGTGTGTGTGTGTGTGTGTGTGTGTGTGTACATTGTATAGGCGTGCAATTTTAATAAAATTGTGGATTCTTAAACGTGCGATATGCAGGTCTATTTAGCCTTCCAGGTTGAAATTGATGAGATGTAGAGACCATTGGATTCCAGTCACACTCCTCATCTTCGTTGTTTTTCTAATCTCACAATTTACTCCAAACTTGACTGCATCCCGATATATTCGGAAACCAGAGACAAAAGTATGCTAATACAATAGGTCTTTGGAATGAATTCGAGCGCATTACATTTCGACTGCTCTGAAAAGTGACCGTGCAGCCCAAGATTATTCTGTTTCATTGTATATCGACCGCAAGGATTGAGTATTTCTCCGTCTCACAGCGGGGTGACGCCCCCCCGTGTGTAAAGTGAAAAATCCACTGTCCAGACAAAGCTTTAAAGAACTTTTATACGTCTTTGCTTTTTTAACGGCTTGGCTTCACCTAAAACATAACCTCAGTTAGTATTTAGTTCCTCTGAATTTCGGCTGGAGTTCAGTTCCCAAAACAGTCCACATCAGTCTTTGTCTCGGTATTCAGTAAATGCCTGATTGGGAGGTGCAATGTAAAGGAGTTCAGTGTTGTGACACAATTTGCGAGGTGACAGGAAATTTCAAATGAGAAGGTGAAGATTGGTTTCGCTCTGGTGTGTACCGATTGCCGTCAGTTTGTTTGTCACTAAGCAGAAATTACAAGCAACCGATGAGTACTTTCGGCCACATTTGACAGAAGAATTTTCAGACACGCAGGACAGATCAAGGACAATGAGAACCAGTATGAATGTTCAGTAAATTCAGACAGTGTCAAGACAGGGAGTCGACAAAATTTTAATTTTTTCTCACCATCCATTGTTTATTCCCGTAAAATATAGAGCATCATTTCACATCAGAACAACTTCCTGTTCCTGAAACGAACATCACTTTTCTAATCAGTGATAATGGACTTTCGAAATGCATCCCCCGTTCCTGATCATGGCGTTGGTCAAACCTATACAAGCGGTCTAAAATCTAGAGGTGAGCTGTCTATGTGATATCTCACACTCATCTGTCATCAACCAATCTCATCATTACTCTGTCATTCCAGGAATTATCCAAATAAACGACGTTCCACTTCCTCATGACCGCGTTGACATTTCATCAATTTTTTCACGGTTTAGGACACGCAGGACTTCAGACGTGCTTTCAAAAGGCGCGGTAAAATTGCAGCAAGACGATCTCTACACAAATACTCTCCCAAAGAGGGTCAAAGGATAATTAATTTCCTGAAAGCCTCTTCTAGCGTCTGATGTGCATGTTCACCCCGGATTGCTGTACCTTTCTTTTCTTTTCCGCAGTCTATCGAGTTTCAGATGATAATTAATTTCTCCTCTGGAACATAAATGATAACCTTCACATCTCTTCGAGCTTGAGCGGTATGAACACTCATTTGCTCACACAACAACTTCTCCAAATCATTTTAGAGATTGGTTTCCTCTTACAAATAACTTACATGCTCAAGAACTTATTCCCCCGTTCAATGTACTTTGCAGTGTTTTTTGTTCGTGGTAAGATCGGTGACGTTACAAGACTAACGGAAATGTCAGATGGTCTACTCTGAACACTGCGTTCTCTCATTGGTCATTTATCCTCAACAATAAACCATTCTTATCCTCGAAATTTTATGCGTTCAGCTAATCTAATCGAACATATTTCATCCCCTGTCTTTAATCGCAGGATGAAAGCAATCCTTTCAACTAACTTCCAAAACTCTAATTATAAATAATCTGGTTATTATTATCTGTGTACCTGGTTCACCAATGTATTCCGAGGATAAAGATAACGTAGCTTTGCCGACAAACACCAGATGCTTTTGCCCAATCATTTTCATGGTGTTAAACTTAATTGTTGCAACATGTGCACGAAGCACATCTGTCATACCTGTAGCTCCCACTTTATTCCTTTCCTCCTTGCTTCAATGTAGGTGTCTTCAACGAGCTGTCAGTGGAAATGGTAGAGGCGAGCAGAATTACACAGATTCAAATACATTTTGGCAGGATAGGGTAGGGTAGGTTCGAGACATCTGGACCAAATATACTCTCAGGGAGGCAACAATGGCAGGGATGATGTAGGCTGAAGGACCTGTTTCATGCTGTATAACTCAAGCAGAATAATAAACATTTGTGTCACATCCTCAATCTATACTAGTGAATCCCAATGGAGCTGTTTCATGTCCTAAGGGAGCAGTGAGGGAAATGGAAGTCGTCGGTGGGGAGAGGGGAGTACGTCAAATCATCAGCGTCAAGAAGAAGTCGCATTGTATCTTGTTGGGACACCGTTTCATTTTCTCTTCCATCCATTTGACCTCCCCGTGCTCCAATCTACAGGGTGACACAGGGGAAATTCAGGGATGAGCTGAGAAATAGAGTCAGACATCTGGTGACGTTACATGATCGGCTCTTTGGATAAAATATAACCCCAATTGACAGTTTTGTTGGTAGTTCAAAAAATGTCTGTATTAATCATATCTCTAGAATATACGCCACATATTCAAGTGGCCGGGTGGGCTCAGATTCAGAATCTGAACGTGAGGCATGTTTAATATCACTGGCAGATACCCAGAAATTTGTCGTTTTGTGGCAGCAATACTTCCAATGCTTAGTAATAAAAACTATAAATTAAAATAAGAAATATATATATATATATATAAACGAGTAAGTTACATGAAATAAGCAGTGCAAGTCGACATGGAAATTACTGAGGTAGTTTTCATCGAATTATCGTCCGTTTAGAAATCTGATGGCGGACGGGAAGAGCTGCTCCTGAAACAATGGGGACGTGTCTTCAGTTCTGTACCTGCTCCTTGATGGTAACAATGAGAAGAGGACAAGTTCTGGGTGATGGGCGTCTGTAATGACGGATATCACTTTTCTGAGGCATCGACATTTGAAGGTATCCCGGATGCTAGGGAGGCTCCCGCCTACATGGAGCTGGCTGAGTTTACAACTTTCTGAGCACATAGTGGGATAAATTCGCATCGTTGATTTGCGGCACTGTTGATTGTCAGCATAGAGCAAATGTTATTTCTGATCCGTTCAGACTGTGATCTTCCAGTGACGAATTCAAGGATTCATTTTCAAGGAGGTACAGAAGCACAGGATTTGGAGGTTTTTGATCAGAACTAGGGGTACGATTTTGTTGAGCGCTGAAATGTAGTCAATAAACAGGAACCTGACGAAGGTATTATTATTATTGTATAGGTGGCGCGAGAATGAGTGGACAACCAGCGAGATAACATCCGCGGTAGCTCAACTGAGTGATTAGTAAGCTGCAGAGGGTCCACATCCTTGCTTAGGCAGGCGTTTATTCCAGCCATGACTAAACCCTCAAAGCATGAATCACAGTTGATAATAGTGCCAATAGAAGTTAATCTTTGAGGCAGCTGAACCTGTTCCTCCTGGGCACTAATACGACTGTTAGTCTTTTGAAAGATTTAGGAACCTCCGACTGCAGCAGTGAGAGATTGACGTTGACATTGAACACACCCGCCAGTTCGTTTGCATACGTGGTCAGTGCCCTAGAAGGAAAATAAACATGGCCCGGTGCCTTGCGAGGGGTCACCCTCTGAAACATGTTCCTACGTTGGCCTACGAGACAGAGATCACAGAGTCATGAGATGCAACAAAGATTCGCATACATGCGGTATTGTTCTCTTTTTCAAAGCGTGCATAAAAATGTTTGAGGTCATGCAGGATGAAGCATCACAACCATTCATCATGTCAGGTTTCACTTTGTAGGAAGTAATGGACTGAAAACCCTGTCGGTGTTAACGATCTCTAAAATCAATTGGAATTGTTTTCTCGCCCTTTAAATAGCCTTTCGTGTGTCGTACCTGGACTTCTTGTACTATCTATCTATCTATCTATCTATCTATCTATCTATCTATCTATCTATCTATCTATCTATCTATCTATCTATCTATCTATCTATCTATCTATCTATCTATCTATCTATCTATCTATCTATCTATCTATCTATCTATCTATCTATCTATCTATCTATCTATCTATCTATTGAGATACATCCCGAAATAGACTCTTCCGGTCCTTTGCTTCTAGCTGCGCGGCAACCCCCAATTTCTCCCTGGCCTAACCTGGCTTAATCACCGGAAAATGCATGATGACCAATTACCTTACCAACTGGTATGCCTTTAGACTGTGGGAGGACAACTTTGCATCTGGAAGAAACCCACGCGTTCACCGGGAGAGGGTACACACTCTATACAGCCAGCGGTGAGAACTGGTAGAATTCTGTAACATTTCACTGGATTAGCGAGCACTGAAACTGTGCTGTACGTCTCTGGGACAACTGATGAGATTTATCTGGAAGATGAAAAGCAAGTGTCTGTTAAATTGAGAACGTAGAATGCAATTCTCTTCGTACTTGCGAAAATAATGTGAGTAATGCCCTTTCGTTTAGAAAGTCCACAGCCCATTCCAAAGTCAAAGTTTAAGACGGCGACGAAACCCACGTCTGACAGGTCAATGTACATGTTTACTGTCTTACCGAGAAAGAGTGATATTAGAAATGCGGCTCCGACGTACAAAGCAATGTTTCCCTCACAAAAATTTGAACGATACGGAGATTCCCGAATGCATTCATTTGCAAGATGGAATAACAGGAAGAAAGCTTGCAAGAATAATTTTTCAACATTCAGAATGTTGAAGAATGATAAATGATTTACAAAAAGGCGAATTTTCTGCAATGTGTGTACACTGTCTTACAAAGTACCTTGGTCTTTAGAGGAGAGAAAATATGTTTTTAATTTTATTTACATCTTCCTATCTCTTTGAAAATGTCTTTAGTGCAGTGAATCACAGACTCACAGAAGCCAACGCTTGTTTGTTGTTACGCGTGGGGACGTAAAGCTTTAGCTGTCACAACCTGAACCAGATCTTTCAACACTTGCTAAGAAACATCAAGCTGAAGGATCACACTGCTATCATTAATGCTTTGAGAAATAGTTTCAAATACAAATGAAAAAATAAAGCAGAGTCACTTTCTCATTTTAGGATGTGGTAGACACGTGTTTACACTGTGGAGAGCCAGAAAGAATATTGAGCCTAAGATGGTGAACCTTGGCAAGTATGAAGGTTCTTTAAGGGGGCATTGGGCTGAAAATGATTGGAAAAAAACTGACCTACATTAACTCCCTACCGGTTGATATCGATTATATCTTTGACTTCACAGCCTGTTCGCGGGCTTATATAAGTGCCATTTAACTGCCCTATTATATCTCTCCCCATTGCCTCCCTCAAGTCTTTCTGGGCTGTGGCCGGTCGTCGTGCATAAGTGCTGATATCCGCTCAATTGAAATGTTTTCGGGTCTCAGTTGCTGAAATAAAGAATCTACGGAGAAAGGCAATGTTATGTACTATCTTCTCTCTTGTCCTGTTCTTCATTGTGGCCTCCTACCTGTTCTCGTCACCTGCTGTCACAGGCGCCTGGTGCACTCCCTTCTTCCCTTTCCACTGGATCAACTTTCATCTCCTATTAGATGGCTTTATTGTGCATCCCTTTGCTTTTCCCACGCACCTGGCATCGCCCATCACGTTCTATGGCCTCCTTCCACTGCCCTTACTCTTTTGTTGGATTTTTCCATCTCCTTTCCCTCCTGAAGAAGCATCTTGGTTTGAGACGTCGACTGTTTTCTTCACTTCCATGTTTTCCGCCTGACCTGCGTAGTTCCACTAGCATTTTGTGTGGTCTGGAATTTCCTACTTTCTTGTTCTACTTCAACAATCAGTATTTGAAGATTCAAAAAATATATTTTGTGTCTGCTCCTGTTTTCCTCTCATTGGGAATGAAGGATTGAATTGAAAGGTTGCATATGGTCGGAATTAACTCCTTTCTAAAGAAGAACCTGTACCCGCTGTAATTTCCCTATCTCCACACACTGAGTGTGCAGTCTGATTCTCTCTCCACTCGACATTACGATAGCAATATCTATGTTAGATTGCTGTTTAGTGCATACAGCTTAGCATTAAACAGTCTCATATCCTCAATTCCAGTCTACAAGGTCCAAATCTTGGGCCGTTTCTCTCTCTCTACAAATGGATCCAGGACTTTCTTGTGGGGAGACCACAGTCAGTGCGGATCGGGAAAAAAAAACACAACAAAAAAGCTCCACCATCTTGCTGACATTCATCACGGGTACACCTCAAGGATGCGTGCTTTGCCCACTGCTCTACTTCTTCTATACCGTCAACTGTGAGACAGATGGAGTTATTGGTAACGTGGAGTGTGACATTGATATGTTAGCGAAATGGCTAGAGATCTGCCAGGTAAAATTTATTCCTGATAAACACAAGGTGCTGCATTTCAGATCATGGAGGATACATACTTTTCGGGTAGCTTTCCGTGGATTATAGGGGAACAGGGAGATTTTAAAGTTAAAGTCAAACGATGCCAGCAACGCAGATATCTAATAAATTTAAGAAGGTATATCATGAGGGAGATTTAATGTTTTAATGTACGAAGCTTGGCAAATTAAGCAGGTGAATTCAGATCGTGGATTTGCACATGAGCCTGAGATATTCATAACAGAAACAGGTTTGAGAAGGGGGGTCAGACTGGCAGCTCAAATTCCAGGGTTGAGAAGCAAAGGTGGAAAAGAGGTGATGCTAAGGGAGAGGGAAGAATTGAGTTTTTGATTGGGGAGAACATTGTGTTGATACTTATAGAGGATATTATTGCGGACTCGTTCAGTAAACATCAGTGGGTAGAATGTAGAGAAAAGATGTGGAGGATCCATTGAATTATTGTGGGAAGTAGAGGAACGAATACTCAAGGAGATTGCAGATAGCTAAGGAATTATAGGTTTGCAATTATAACTGTTAGCACTTACCTCATAGTCCAAAGGGCTTGGATGGGTGACAAGTAAGACCATGAGATATAGGAGCAGAAGCAGGCTATTTGGCCCATCGAGTCTGCTCCGTCATTCAATCATGGCTGATCCAGTTCTAACAGTTATCCCCACTACCCTGCCTTCTCCCCATACCGTTTGATATGTTAGTATAAATGCACCCAATGACTTGATCTCCACACACAGCCGTTCGTGGCAAAAAAAAAAATCCACAGATTTACTACCCTCAGGCTAGAATAATTTATCTGCATCTCTATTCGAAATTGGGGGTCTTCAATACTGAAGTCGTGCCCACTTGTCCTAGTCTCCACTGCCATGTGAAATAACTTTGCCATATCTGATCTGGTCAGGCCTCTTAAGATTCAAAATGTTGCTATGAGATCCTCCCTCATTCTCCTGAACTCCAGAGAATACAGCTCAGGAACTGCCAGGCTTTAATCATACGGTATCACTTTTATACCTGAAATCATTCTCGTGAATCTATTCTGAACCCTCTCCAATGTCAGTATATCGTTTTTAATATACGGAGCCCAAAGCCACACACAAGTGTGGTCTCACGACGGCGTTATAACGCATCAAACATCACATCCCAGCACTTATATTCTATATCTCTACAATGAATGCCAATATTGCATTCACCTTCTTCACCATTGACTCAGCCTGGAGGGTGACCTTTAGGATAAACTACACAAGGACTCCCAGGTCACTTTGCATTTCTGCATTTTGAATTCTCTCCCTAAATAAATGATAGACTGGCCGTTTATTTCTTCCACCAAAGTGCATGATCATTGACTTTCCATCATTGTCTTTCATTTGCCACTTCTTTGCCCATTTCCCCTAAACTATCTAAGTCGTTGTGCAGGTTCTATGTTTCCTTAACACTACCCACTCTTCCGTCTAGCTTTTTATTAGCGGCAAATTTGGCTACAAATCCAATACTCCCATAGTCCAAATCATTGACATACATCGTAAAAAGCAACGGTCCCAACACCGACTCCTGTAGAATGAGTAGAATGATCCGCTCATAACCGGCAAACAGTCAGAATAGGTTCCCTTTATTCCCACTCTCTGTTTTCTGCTGATCAGCCAATGTTTATGTCAGAATTTCTCCTGTAATCCGATGGCCTCTTATCTTGCTAAGCGGTCTCATGTCCGGCACATTGTTAAAGGCCTTCTGAAAATCCAAGTACACCACATCCACTGCATGTCCTTCGGCTACCTTGCCTGTAATTTTCTCAAAAAACATTGCAGTAGATTTGTCTGGCAGGATTTTCCTTTCAGGAATCCATGCTGGCGTTGACCTGTCTTGTCATGTGCCTCCAGGTATTCCGTAATCACATCCCTAACAATCGAGTCCAAAAACTTTCCAGCCACTCATTTCAGGCTAACAAGTCTATAGTTTCCTTTTTTCCAGCCCTGTTTTAAGAGCGGATTAACATTTGAAATTTTCCAGTGATCTGGTACAATGCCAGAATCTATCGATTTTTCAAAGATCAACGTTAATGCCTCCGCAGTCTTTCCAGCTACTTCCTTCAGAACCCTGGGGTGCATTCCATCAGGTCCAGGAGGTACATCCACTTTCAGACCGTTAGGCTTCTTGAGCAGCTTCTCAGTCGTAATTTTCTCTGCACATACTTCACTTCCCTGACTCACTTGAATGTCCGGTATACTGCAGATGTCTTCTCTGTGAAGACTGATGCAAAGTACGCTTTCAATTCATCTGTCATATCTGCACCTTTCACTACAAATCTGCAGCGTAATTTTCTATTGCTCGTGTATGTACCGTTAACTCTCTTTTACTCTTTGTATATATTTAAAAAGCGTATAGTATCTTCGTTGATATTAGTTGGTATCTTCCTTTCATAACTGAACTATTTCTTCCGAATAACCTTCTTAGTTTCCTCTTCAAGTTTTTGTAAATGCTCCCCAATCACCTATCTCCCCATTGGCTTTGTTTCCCTTGTATACCCTCACTTTTTTCCCCTAATTGCACCGACACCCGCACAGGCATATGAGGTTACACCAGAGGAAGTATCATTCCCATCGTTCACAAAGTAGCTTGTTATTTTTAATTGATAAGAAGAAGAAAGGTTAACGGTCAAAGTGCATTTATTATTCAAGTTTGTATAACTGCGACAACATTGAGATTTGCTAATGCCCGCACCCCACATCCACCGACAGCGCAAAGCCGGGTGCACCCAAAATTCTGCACACATCCTCAAAGCCGAGATCTGCGTGCAATCCCAAATCCATGTGCACCACCATATTGGACGACCCACTCCTATCACGGCGTCCTCCAAATCTGTGTGCACTGACATATTGGACAACACGCCCCTAAATCTGTGCATGTCTCTTATTCGAAAACACCCACCTAAAAATATGCACAAATCCCCACATCCGTGTCCAGCACCGTATTGGACAGCCCACCGCTATATCCATGCGCACTCCCTAATATATGCATATCATAAAGTAAGAGCGCACCCCCAAAGCAGTGTATACCCTAAACCCTATGAAACCCCACATGCATATTAGAATATCCCAGTGTGAAAAAAAGTTCACAAACTGAACCATATAAAAACACGACCTGAAGACATTCCAATTAATATTATTATTAAACGTATTTAGGAATGAAAAAAGGTGAGTTTCGTCACTCTTCCAAATCTGCAGACTCCCCAGGTCAGTGAGGACACCAAAATCCGTGCGCAACTCCAAACCGGTATGCACCTCCATATCCATACACATCCCGAAACCCACTGATACATCCACGTGTAAATTAGATTATCCCCGAAAAAGAATTGAAAAATCACAAAATGACTGTCTGGCGTTAGAAAAATAGCAGGAGCAAAGTTCAAAGTGCATCTATTATTAAAGTATCTATAAATGAAACAACTTCGAGATTCCTCATAACAACAAAATCACAGTCACCAAAACATCTCAGAACTCCGAAATCCGTGTGCAACCCCCATACTGACCTAGCCACCTCAAATCTATTTGTACCTCACCCCCAACCGTATGCATCCCCATATTGACCTATCCACCGCAAATCGATTTGTACACCAAAATCTGTGTGCAACCACTTATTGACATACCGACCACATATCAATGTGTTCCCCCAAATTGGTGTGCATCCCCATATTAACCAACCAACCACAAATCCATTTGTACCCCCAAATCGGTCTGCATACTACTAGCTTGGCGGTCTCTGTGTGTAGATTCTCAATGATTGTTTTGCATTTCTCTGTTCCACTGTGAATATCTGCAAGAACATGAATCTCAAGGTAGTATATGGAGAGATGTACGTACTTCAATAATAAAGTTAATTTCCTATTTGAACAGAAAGTAAACTCATAGACACACTTAGACACGTGCGCAGGCATGCACACAGGGTATCGGAAACACACAAACACACACACAACTTAAACACAGTCTCTCCTTCAGGCAGACACAGACAGTGGCACACAGGCTCACCAACACATATATGAGCACATAAACACATAAACAGACATGGACATGTTATGACCCCAGCCCCCTCCTTTGTGAGAATCGCAAGAGCCCTAGTGAAGGGGGGGTCAATGACCCAAGAGAAGAGAAAGATACGTGCGGTGTCCCTTGTTTCACGGCGAGGCAAAAGCTGGCGACTGTGGTCATTGTCTCGTGGAGACACCTTTGTGAATTGGGAACTGTACTACGTGTATACCCTCAGGGCAACGTGGGTGGAGAGACGGAGAGAGATTGCATCATCCCAACCTGATTGACATCTGAGACCCCGTGAGTTCAGATAAAAGAGGGGTTGTAAAGACGGCCCCCCAGACGCACCAGAAGACACGCTAGAAATCCTGTGACAGCGTTTAATAGCGACAGCCGGTGGTGGGGTTCGTGTGCGTCTTTTCCTTGCCTGGGATTGGCGACCTCACCACGGAAGAACGGCTTAGCTACAGGAGAGGCCACAAGTGAGCGTCCATTCCCCAACGAGACTCCGACGGATCGAACTCATAAAGGTTGGAAAAACCCGCCGGGTAAGTGTTCCATTCAATCTCTATCTCTCTCTCTCCAACAAAAGTGCACCACCGCGACTCCACAAAAGACGGCAGCTGGTGGAACTGCAGTGACCGCAAGAGACTTTTAGATATAGAGCGGACAATAGATACATTACCCCTAGACAACGATAGAGCTTATTTCTTATTGATTATTACTATACCTGCGCTTTAGATTGAGTATTGACGACGGATGTTATCTGAATGTTTGTATTAACCTTACTTTTGTGCCCCTTTATAAAATAAAACGTTTAAAAATGGGACCAGCAGACTTCAGCGGACCTCTCTGTCTTTGCTGGTAAGTGATCCAGTTACGGGATACGTAACAGACATATTCACACATGCGCACACAACAGGCTGCATATTTCTATGCGGAAGCCATAGAAATGATGCAGAGGCGATTTAGAAGGATCTTGCCTGATTTGCGGAGGATGCCTTATGAGAATATGTTCAGTGAACTCGGCCTTTTCTCCTTGGAGCGAGGGAGGATGAGAGGTGACCTGATAGAGGTGTATAAGATGATGAGCGGCATTGAACGTGTGGATAGTGAGAGGCTTTTTCCCAGGGCTGAAATAGTTGCCACAAGAGGTCACAGATTTAATGTGCTGGGAAGTAGGTACAAAGTAGATTTCAGGGGTAAGTTTTTTACTTAGAGAGTGGTGAGTGCGTGGAATGGGTTGCCGACGACGGTGGTGGAGGCGGATACGTTAGTGTCCTTTAAGAGACTTTTGGATAGGTGCATGGAGATCAGAAAAAAAAGTAGAGAGCTACAGGTAAGCCTAATAATTTCCAAGGTAGGGACATGTTCGGCACAATTTTGTGGGCCGAACGGCCTGTATTGTGTTGTGTGTTTTCTATGTTTCTATGTTTCTATAATTCGACAAACACATCTGCGTCAGACACGCAGCGAAACACACACACGCACAGACATACACACACACACACACACACACACACACGCACGCACGCACGCACGCACGCACGCACACACACACACACACAGACACAGACACACACACACACACACATACACACACATACACACACACACACACACACACACACACACACACACTCTTGAACGCACACTGAATCAGGCTCGAACAGACGACGACAGACGCAGAGGCACGCTTACAGATACAATATCGCAGATACACACACAAACAAGACACACACACACACACATATATATATATATACACACACACACAGTCACCGTGAGACACGCATATATTTACACAAAGATAGACCCAGGCACAGGCAGTTGTAGATGCCCACACGATCTGCTACACATTGCAGTGATGCAGGCAACAAGGAGAAACACAATCGCACGCGCATACAAAGAGACGCAAACATATACTGACACACACACCCAGACGCAGACGTACATACGTACTCAAATACAATTAGCCACCCACACTGACAAGGACCGACAAAAGGTCCCTACACTGCCAACCCATGAAACACAAACACACACAGATACAGCCACACACAGACAGACACGGTTACGGACAGATAGAAACACACACACACACACACACACACACACAACACACACACACACACACACACACACACACACACACACACACACACACATATATACCATCATATATGTAAACACCAGACGCGCGCAGACAGCACCCACTCTTTCGGATGTACGCACACATACAGATGAAGGAATTAACACATAGACACACACCCACATGCGTACACGCATCCAGAACTGAACTTCACTTGCCGCCTCTCCAGCTCTCCATCGTGTCCTATGGATCATAGTGTGTCATTATTAGTACAGACTTAGACTGCTGAGTTTGCAAGCGATGGAGTCGGTTTCGGGTGGGTGATGGTGAGGTTTGTGGTGATGGTGTTCATTCATCACCACAAACAGACATTTCCTTGGAGACCCTCTCGGTAGAGCCGTCCAGGCACAAACTATATCAAGAGTTTATAATTGTGAGGGCATTGGTAACAGTAGATCGTTCAATACAATTTCACAAGATACAATGACATAATTTAGTTCAATATTTTGTGTCTGACAAATGGTTTCTTTAATGTACGTATTTACAGTAGAATCACATATAATTGATAGGACAACTGCAACGGTTCAGACAACTTTTTTAGCAGCTAATTAACACGAATGTTTGAAAGCATCTGGGAAGAGAGACCCAAATGTCGATGGTGACTGTTGTGAGATGGACACACGGGTAGGCAGGGAATGGAGGAAGACCGATCATGTAGAGGCAGTTACGATCCTTCTAACGTGGCTTCCTGGTTGGTACTAACACTGTGGGCCGAAGTGTCTGTTCCTTTGCTTTACCTTTCTCTGTTCTATCACAAACAGAAGGCAGCAACGTTTTGTTTTCTCAGAGCAAACATTTATTTCAATGGTGATGAACGTAGACTTGCGTTTGACCAGGACAAAGTCTGGTAACCCTCAGGTATCCTGAGGGTGGTTTGTGATAATCAGGAGAGTGATGAGGTTACGTTCAAGCAAAACGCAGAAAATACTGAAAGATCTCACTCAGCAGAGCAGGTAGCTTCTATGGAAAAGCGTATTGCCGATGTTTCCAGACGAAAACATTGATCAGGACTTGAGAAACAAGAGAATTCAGAGCAAGAAGGCGGGGGTGAAGAGTGAAGAGGGCGTGTAATATTTTGGAGATAGGTGAAAGCGGAAGTGAAGCGGGGGTGAAGTTAAAAACCGGGAAGTTAATTCATGAAAGAGCAAAATGATAATAAGAAGAAAAATCTGATAGGAGAGAGTAGAAGCACATGGCAGAAAGGGAAGTCCGAAAATCAAAAGGGAGTTTATGGGCAGGTAAGATGAGAGAGGGAAACGGGAATGGGCGAATGGTGAAATTGGTGGGGTGGGCATTAACGGAAGTTAGATTAATCAACATGAAGTGTTGCTCCTCCAGCCTGTGTGGCCTCATCGCGCAGAAGAGGAGGCCATGGACTGACGTGTCGGAATGAGGATGGGAAGAGCATTGAAATACGTGTGTTGATTTGATGTCCAGCATCTACAGATTTTCTCGGGTTTAAGGTTGCGTTCCGATGAGGTGCGATCACAATTGGCGGAGCATCAGAGTGAAAGTTAGTTTAACTCTAGAGGATCTTCTTTACAAATTTCTCAACCGATGGACGAAAGTCACATCGACACAAACAAGAGCTGCTGAGCTGGGTCTGAAGGTGTTTGAAACCATGTTGTCTTTGCTGGAAGAATGCTACTCGCAATTTACATCACTATCTGTTACTTGCCGCTTCACAATTAATTCACTAAATTAATCACTGTCTCCCACGGTGGGGATTGCACATGTCTGACGTAATCGCTTTGGAAATAATTGAACAATCTTCATTTCTAAATCTGTTGATCTCTGTCCCTGTGGAGCCGCTAAATGGTATATTAAAAAATACCCAGGCTTGTGCTTCCTTAACATTTCATTCCGAGAGATCGCCTGCAGCACAGGGGGTCGAATCGCTGCGCAGAGAAAATGTCTGCAATGTTGGATGGTTACAGGAGTGTGCAGAAAATATTGTACGTGTTCATTGCCGTCATTGGAGTTCCTGGTGAGTGCGCAGACTTATGTTTGGCATTTAACCGGTGTAGAGCTATTTGTGATTATTTTACAAGCTTCCAACTCAATGATTACTGCACAAATATCCGTCGGAAATATCAACTCTGTCAATTAGACATGCTGAGACTTTACATTTGATGACGAACGAAACGGAATGCCGGTCTCTCATCCGCATCGGGGATCAAACAGAACTTGGTCTGTGCCTTTAATGATAACTTTTCCAGACAGTGTCAATGCAGCTCTCCTGGAAGGTGTTACTGGAAGTGCTTTGATGGGAATTCGTCCTGATTTATATCCGTGCTGGAGAAAGGCACTTTCTCCCGTTCCCCCAAAGATGGGACTGGGAGGGGTTTAAATTGTGCAGTTCACTACTTCTGTGCTATTGAGCAGACTAAACACTTGGTCCTGCGTTTCACGTGTCCCTTTGGAAACTGTCACAGTCGGATCCCACTGCCTGTTGGTGAATAATTGGGTCTGATCACCCAATTGTCCTCGGACTTTCGGAAGTGTGTTATCCAAGTGTGCACTGCGCTGTAGAACTGATCTCTCTCTCTCTCTCTCTCTCTCTCTCTCTCTCTCTCTCTCTCTCTCTCTCTCTCTCTCTCTCTCTCTCTCTCTCTCTCTCTCTCCACTCTCTCTCTCTCTCTCTCTCTTTCCAGTGAATTTAGTGGCGATTGTGATCCTGTCCCGGGAAAGTGCGGCCTCTCTACCTGCACCACTCGTTACCTGGTGGCCATGGCAGCGGCGGATCTACTGACTGTTGTCTTCGAGGTCATTCTGCATCGAGTGAATATTTATTACTTTATGTCCAATTTTTGGTACATTACTCCTGTGTGCAGTGTTATCGAGGTACTGAGGTTCACAGTCACAGACTGTTCTGTCTGGTTCACTGTCAGTTTCACCTTTGACCGGTTTGCTGCCATTTGTTGCCAGAAGCTGAAAACAAAATATTGCACCGTGAAAACTGCGATTGTGGTTCTAACAATAACTGGCGGACTGTTCCCTCTGAAAAACATTCCCCGCTACTTCCACTGGGAACCTGAAGTGATAATCGACAATGTGCCGTGGTTCTGTAAACTCAGGAACAAAGTTATCACTGACCCCGGGTGGATAGGACAAACTTGGCTGGAGACAGTTTTAACTCCGTTTCTCCCATTTGTTGTAATACTGCTGCTCAACGCTCTGACAGTCAGGCATATTTTAGTGGCCAGTCGGGTCCGGAAGGGGCTGAAGTGTCAGAGTAAGGGGGAGAACCGCAGTGACCCGGAGATGGAGAGCAGGAGGAGGTCTGTGGTTTTACTCTTCACTCTCTCCGGCAGCTTCATCATACTATGGATGACCTGCGTTGTAAATTTTATATATTATCAGGTCAAAGCAATTGGTTTAAATTTCAATGATTCCGAATGGATATTTCACCACTTCGGGGTTTTTTCTGAGGAATTTCAGCATGTGCACGAACACATTTATTTACGCGGTGACTCAGTCGAAATTCAGGGAGCAGGTAATCAGCGCGGTGAAATATCCGGTCAGTTCGGTGGTTCAATTCTTCAATAAAGACGCGCCCTGAGCGCACCCCAAATACTGCTTAATTGTATCTAGTCTGGGCTCCAGATCTTCTTATTCACCGGCGAATCACAAGCTATTATTCACCAGATGTCATACTATTGACCGGGACATTCGGAGCAGTAGTGGTGTGGACCACAGTAGAATAGAGTATGATAGAAAAGTGCTTGCAAGGGATAAAGCTTCGGAGATTGGCTGAGTGAGGTGCATGAGTGCAGGAGTGGGGGTTAGAGAAGGGAGATTGGGAGAACGAGAACGTGTGTGTGTGTGTGTGTGTGTGTGTGTGTGTGTGTGTGTGTGTGTGTGTGTGTGTGTGTGTGTGTGTGTGTGTGTGTGTGTGTGTGTGTGTGTGTGTGTGTGTGTGTGTGTATATGTGGGGGGGGGGTGGGTGGGGCTTGGGAGATTGAATGTCAGATTACATTTTGGGGACTAAAGATCTGTCTTGCCAAGAAATGTACGCGTTTTACAATTTTCCATTGCTGATGCCTGACCTGTTGAGTTCATCAAGTATTTTCTGCGTTGCCTATCTCACCCACTGGTAATTTTAATCGTTTCCGTTTATTTGTCTTTTATTCTGCGAAGTTCGATGCCTGGCCAAGCTCTCCCTGTAACACTGGTCACTTGTCCTAGAAACATCTTCGTAAACCTGTCTCTAATCACTGTCCCCTAAATCCTAATCACGTCGCATCCCTGGCGGCTAAATCACAATCTTAACTCTAACTTCCCATATCTGATGTCTAACACTTCATCTGACGTCTAACTACACCAACAAAGCTGTCCCTGAGCCATATTCTGACCTCTCACTCCACGCATTTCTGTCCCTAAAACTAAAGTGATTTCTAATTCACCCACATGCTTCTCACTAAACTCAATCTGATCTATAACTCCTTCACAAAGCTGTCCCTATACCGAAACTAGCGTCTAACACCCCAGACACTTGTCCTCAAACCTAGATCTGTCCTCTCACAATTTTGCACCCCAGACCTCGAATCCAAATCTGCACTGTAACATTCTAAATCACTGCCCTTAACGTAATATGAAAAAGAACTTCCAAACTTCACATTCATTAAATCCTAAACTGAACTCTAATTCCCTTCATCACTGGCCCTACTTAATTTGATCTCTAACAACTTCTAGCACCCCACATTTCCGACCGTAAAGTCTAATCTAATCTGACCTCCAGCACCCCACATTTCCCTTTCCATAAGCCAGAACCAGATAACAAGCCCCCCATGGCATTTCCCCTAAATGCCAGGCTGAGCTTCAACTCACCAGATCCCCTACCTGAAACCCTAATCTGATCTCTAAACATCAACATGTCCTAAAACGGGGCATTGGAAGTAGACCCAAAAGCAAGACACAGACACTGAAGTACCAGGAACAGGACTAGGCGTGCGGAGGAAGCAAGGAAAGTGAGGAAGAAAGGACGCTGGACATGATACAGGCCCCGGACGAGACAAGGATTCCGGGCCTGGGCTTGGACTTGACAAGGAAAGCGGAAACAGGGCATAGAAATGGGAACTAGGAGCCTGGGCTTGGACTCCAAGCCAGAGACTGGACCACGACCCAGAACCTGGGTCTTCACTCGGGCTCGGATTGCAGAACCAGGCGAGGACAAGAGGAGGCTACAGGACGAGCAGAGCACAGGACTAGACTTGAGACTACTGGACAGGAAAAGCGAACCCCAGCACAGGACGAGGGAATTCCAGCACCGGGCAGTGCAAGGTACCCCTGGACTGGGCGAGGTACATCGACAAGACGAGAGCACAGTGGCAAGGCTAGGACAGGACAAGGACCGAGGACATGACTAGGACTGGACGAGACCCCGAAGCCGAGGAACGGACAGGAACGCAGAACATAGAGCCTAGATCGAGTGAGGACATGGGCATGGAATACTGAGCCGGGACTCCTCCTTAGGTACAGGACGTAGGGCCGGGACTCATTACACAGAACACAGATCCGGGACCCCTCCTTGGATACAAGACGTAGGGCCGGGACTCATTACACAGAACGTTGAACACGACGGGACAGTTCCCGACGCTACGTAGCGGCAAATCGGCCGGACCTACCTAGCGAAGGCGTCGACACGGAGAGACAGTTTCCAACGCTAAGTAGTGCAAAAATGGCCGGACCTACCCAGCGAAGTCGTGGACACGGAGAGACAGTTCGTAACGCTCGGTAGCCGGACCTAACTAGCGGAGGTATGGATACGAGCAGACAGTTCCAAACAGGGTGAAGATCCACGCAGGCAGACGAGGCAAAGCTCCAAGCAGAGGCAAGGCGAGGCAAAGCTCCAGGCAGAAGGAAGGTGAGGCGAGATAAGGCTCCAGTCACATGTTACAGGACAGGGCTTCAGACACGGGTTGCAGGGCAGGGCTCCAGACACAGGCTAGGCTCCAGACAGTGGCAAGGCGAGGCAAGGCTCTAGGCAGAGGCAAGGCGAGGCTAGGCGAGGCTCCAAGCGAGGCACGGCTCCAGGAGGAACGTGAAGGGAAGGGATAAAGACAGGGGGTTTGGACAGGAATAATCCAGCAGCCAGAGGCTGAATCCTAGAGTTATTTATGAAGCCAGCTCGAACAAGAATAAGCTGCCTCAACAGAAACTGTGAAAACCCGAAAACCTAAAATAAGGAACCTGGACCAAGATTTCACGGACTGGACCATGACAGTACAATCGCTCTATGGGAGCCTCCTGGAGACCTATAAGGCTTGCCCAGACTACGGACGACACGGGCGGGTGGGAGGGGGGAATCAACAGGAGGGAACCCAGGATAGGGAGAGTATAACGGCAGTGTCGGTGTCGCTGGGTCCAAGTCTGGCTGAATAGACCTGTCATAAGGGGGGCGGTGGGAGCGGACCAGAATGCAAGACACAGACATTAAACTACCAGGAACAGGGCTAGGGGTGCGAAGGAGGCAAGGAAAATGCGGAAAAAAGGACGCTGGACATGACACAAGCCCCGGACGAGACAAGGATTCCTGCCCTGGGCTGGAACTTGACAAGGGTAGTGGAACCAGGACATGGACCTGGGAATTAGGAGCCAGAGTTTGGACTCCAAGCCAGAGACTGAACAATAAGCCAGAACTTGGGACATGAGTCGGGTTCAGACTCCAGAACGAGGCGAGGACAGGACGAGGCTACAGGACGAGGAGAGGCACAGGACTGGACGTGAGACTACTGGACAGGACAAGCGAACCCCAGCACAGGACGAAGGAATCCCAGCACCGGGCTGGGCAAGGTAACTGTGGGCTGGGCGAGGCACATCGACAAGACGAGAACACAGTGGCGAGGCTAGGAAAGGAAAAGTACCAAGAACGTGACTAGGACTGGACGAGACCGCGAAGCCTTGATTTGGTCGAGGAAGGGGCAGGAACGCAGAACACAGAGCCTAGGTCGAGTGAGGACATGGAGAAGGAACACCGAGCCGGGACCCCTCCTTGGGTACAGGACGTAGTTCCGGCACTCATAACACAGAGCCGGGAACCCCCATTGGATACAGGACATAGGGCCAGGACACTTCACTCAGAACGCTGAACACGATGAGACAGATCCCAACGCTAGGTAGCGGCAAAACGGCAGGACCTACCAACCGGAGGCGTAGACACAATGAGACATGTTCCAAACAGGGCGAGGCCCCAGACCCAGGCAAGACGAGCGAAAGCTCCAGGCACAGGCAAGGTGAAGCAAGGCTCCAGGCAGAGGCAAGGCCAGGCAAGGCTCCAGGAGAAAAGTGAAGGGAAGGGATAAAAACAGGGGGTTTGGACTGGAACAATCCAGCAACCCGAGGCTGAATCCTGAAGCTATTTATGAAGACAGTCCGAACAAGAATCAGCTGCCTTAACAGAAACTGGGGAGACCCGGAAAACTTGGAATAAGGAACTTGGACCGGACAGTGAACCCCAATGCAATTTCACGGACAGGACCATGACCGTACATCCGCTCTATGGGAGCCTCCTGGCGACCCAAAAGGCTTCCCCAGACTATGGATGACACGGGCGGGTGGGAGGGGGGAATCAACAGGAAGGAACCCAGGATAGTGAGAGTTAAACGGCAGTGTCTGTGTCGCGGGGTTCAAAACTGGCTGGATTGTCCTGTCATAAGAGGGGCGGTGGGAGCGGACGAGAATGCAAGACAGTCACTGAACAGGACTAGGCGTGCGAAGGAAGCAAGAAAAATGCAGAAGTAAGGACGCTGGACATGACACGAGCCCCGGACGAGACAATGAATCCAGGCCTGGGCTGGGACTGGACTGGATAGCGGAACCAGGACATAGAACTGGGAACTAGGTGTCTGGGATTGGACACCAAGCCAGAGACAGTACAAGAACCCAGAAACTGGGTCTTGACTCGGGTTCCGACTCCAGAACCAGTCGAGGACTAGACCAGGCTACAAGACGAGGAGAGGCACAGGACTGACGTGAGACTACTGGACAGGACAAGCGAACCCCAGCACAGGGCTGGGTGAGTCACATCGACAAGACGAGAACACAGTGGCGAGGCTAGGACAGGATAAGGACCGAGGCTGTGACTAGGACTGGACGAGACCCCGAAGCCTTGACTTGGTCGAGGAAGGGACAGGAACGCAGAACACAGAGCCTATGTCGAGTGAGGACATGGACATGGGACACCGGTCCGGGACCCCTCCTTGGGTACAGGACGTAGGGCCGGGACTCATTACACAGAACACAGAGCCGGTACCCTTCATTGGATACAGGTTGTAGGGCTGGAGCTCGTTACTCAGAACTCTGAACACGATGAGACAGTTCCCAACGCTAGGTAGCGGCAAAACGGCCGGACCTACCAACCGGAGGCGTGGACACAGACAGACATGTTTCAAACAGGGCGAGGCTCCAGACAGAGGCAAGACGAGGCAAGGCTCCAGGCACAGGCAAGGCAAGGTGAGGCTCCGGACCCAGTTTGCAGGGTAGGGCTCCAGAGACAGTTTGCAGGGCAGGGCTCCACACACAGCTTCCAGGGCAGGCTCCGTGGGTACAGGACGTAGGGCCGGGACTCATTACTCAGAACACTGAACACGATGAGACAGATCCCAACGCTAGTTAGCGGCAAAACGGCCGGATCTACCAACCGGAGGCATGGACACAAAGGGACATGTTCCAAACAGGGCGAGGCTCCAGACACATGCAAGGCGAGGCAAGGTACCAGACACAGGTTGTAAGGCTGGGCTCTAGATTCAGGTTGCAGGGCAGGGATCCAGCCACAGGCAAGACTTCAGGCAGATGCCAGGCGAGGCGAAGCAAGTTTTCAGGCACAGGTTGCAGGAGAAGGCTCCAGACTCAGGTTCCAGGGCAGGGCTCCAGATTCTGGTTGCAGATTAAGGCTCCAGGCGCAGGTACTGAGCAGGGCTCCAGACACAGGTTCCAGGACAGGGCTCCTCACACAAGCAAGGCGAGGAAAGGCAAGGCAAGGTTCCAGGCCAGACACAGGTTGCAGGGCAGGGCTCCAGATTCAGTTTGCTGGGCAGGGCTCCTGACACAGGCAAGGTTCCAGGCACAGGTTGCAGGGCAAGGCTCCAGAAGCAGGTTGCAGGGCAGGGCTCCAGACACAGGCGAGGTGAGGCAAGGCTCCCGGAGGAAGGTGAAGGGAAGGGAGACAGACAGGGGGTTTGGACAAGAACAATCAGCAGCCAGAGGCTGAATCCTGAAGCTATTTATGAGGCCAGCCCGAACAAGAATCAGCTGCCTCAACAGAAACTGTGGGGAGGATCTGGAATAAATGGAATAAGGAACCTGGACCACGCCGTGAACCGGAATGCGATTTCA